>NC_135238.1:4671739-4779239 GCF_051348905.1 Ranitomeya variabilis
TGAGGTAGAATTTAGAACACAAATCAAGGAAAAAAAAAAAAAATGCTTTCTATGGCCCACTGAATGAGAGAGAGGTGGCACACCCAGGAGTCAAGCCTGGCACACAAGCTGAAAGGGCAATATTACTCTCCCACTGTTTTTTTATGTATTTTTTTTTTTTTAAGGGAGACTTTAGAAACCCAATAATATTTAAAAAAATAAATAAATAGGCTTTCTATGGCCCACTGAATGAGAGGGAGAGAGGTGGCACACCCAGGAGTCAAGACTGGCACACAAGCTGAAAGGGCAATATTACTCTCCCACTGTTTTTTTTTTTTAGGTTTTTTTTTTTTTTTCAGGGAGACTTTAGAAACCAAATAATATTAAAAAAAAAAAAAAAAAATAGGCTTTGTATGGCCCACTGAATGAGAGATAGCACACACAGCAGTGGCACACAAGCCCTGACTGAGGCCAATATTTTTCTCCCACTGATTGATGTAGTGTTTTTGTGTTGAGGTAGATTTTAGAACACAAATCAAGGAAAAAAAAAAAAAAATGCTTTCTATGGCCCACTGAATGAGAGAGAGGTGGCACACCCAGGAGTCAAGACTGGCACACAAGCTGAAAGGGCAATATTACTCTCCCACTGTTTTTTTATGTATTTTTTGTTTTTTAAGGGAGACTTTAGAAATCCAATAATATTTAAAAAAAAAAATAAATAGGCTTTCTATGGCCCACTGAATGAGAGGGAGAGGTGGCACACCCAGGAGTCAAGACTGGCACACAAGCTGAAAGGGCAATATTACTCTCCCACTGTTTTTTTTATGTATTTTTTGTTTTTTAAGGGAGACTTTAGAAACCCAATAATATTTAAAAAAATAAATAAATAGGCTTTCTATGGCCCACTGAATGAGAGGGAGAGAGGTGGCACACCCAGGAGTCAAGACTGGCACACAAGCTGAAAGGGCAATATTACTCTCCCACTGTTTTTTTATGTATTTTTTGTTTTTTAAGGGAGACTTTAGAAACCCAATAATATTTAAAAAAATAAATAAATAGGCTTTCTATGGCCCACTGAATGAGAGGGAGAGAGGTGGCACACCCAGGAGTCAAGACTGGCACACAAGCTGAAAGGGCAATATTACTCTCCCATTGTTTTTTTATGTATTTTTTGTTTTTTAAGGGAGACTTTAGAAACCCAATAATATTTTTAAAAAAAAATAAATAGGCTTTCTATGGCCCACTGAATGAGAGGGAGAGAGGTGGCACACCCAGGAGTCAAGCCTGGCACACAAGCTGAAAGGGCAATATTACTCTCCCACTGTTTTTTTATGTATTTTTTGTTTTTTAAGGGAGACTTTAGAAACCCAATAATATTTAAAAAAATAAATAAATAGGCTTTCTATGGCCCACTGAATGAGAGGGAGAGAGGTGGCACACCCAGGAGTCAAGACTGGCACACAAGCTGAAAGGGCAATATTACTCTCCCACTGTTTTTTTAGGGATTTTTTTTTTTTTTTTTAGGGAGACTTTAGAAACCAAATAATATTAAAAAAAAATAAAAAATAAATAGGCTTTCTATGGCCCACTCAGTGAGAGATGGCACACACAGGGATGGCACTGTAGCAGAAATGCCAATCTTAATCTCCCACAAAAAAAAAACAAACAAAAAAAAAAAACTGTCCTACAATTACTATCTCCCTGCAGTAATGTAAGCCAGGTATGGCAGGCAGCAATAGGAGTGGACTGATGCACAAATTAAATAAAAAGTGTGGACAAACAAAAAAGATAGCTGTGCAGAAAGGAAGGAACAAGAGGATATGTGCTTTGAAAAAAGCAGTTGGTTTCCACAGTGGCATACACACAGCAATACAGCTATCACGGAGCCTTCTAGGGCAGCCCAATGAGCTACAGCGCTGAGGGAAAAAAAAAATAAATAGCTTCCACAGTCCCTGCACACCGAAGGTGGTGTTGGACAGTGGAAATCGCTGCAGCACAAGCGGTTTGGTGGTTAGTGGACCCTGCCTAACGCTCTCCCTGCTTCTGATGAAGCGGCAGCAACCTGTCCCTAAGCTCAGATCAGCAGCAGTAAGATGGCGGTCGGCGGGAACGCCCCTTTATAGCCCCTGTGACGCCGCAGACAGCAAGCCAATCACTGCAATGCCCTTCTCTAAGATGGTGGGGACCAGGATCTATGTCATCACGCTGCCCACACTCTGCGTTCACCTTCATTGGCTGAGAAATGGCGCTTTTCGCGTCATTGAAACGCGACTTTGGCGCGAAAGTCGCGTACCGCATGGCCGACAAGCACAGGGGTCGGATCGGGTTTCATGAGACGCCGACTTAGCCAAAAGTCGGCGACTTTTGAAAATGATCGACCCGTTTCGCTCAACCCTAGTTGTCATGAATAGCTCAGCCAATTGCACATGGGTTAATATAACAGCAAAAGTTTAATTTTCCATTTTTTTTTTGCAGAAAATATATATAGTTTTTTTGCTTTTTAATGGGATGAGTTGATTCATGTAGAGATGATAGTAGTATTTTTGATAAAGCATTAGAGTGAATTATATTTATACTTATACCTATACTTATAATGTTATGTTTGTTTGCAACAATGTAACATCATGTATTTAACCCCTTAACGACCGCCGATACGCCTTTTAACGATGGTAGTTAAGGGGACTTAAACCACAGCGCCGTTAATTAACGGCTCTGTGGAAATAGTGTATAGCTCCCCCCAGAGTCGGATTTTCTCCGGGGTCTCGGCTGCCAGAGATAGCCGAGACCCCAGAGAACATGATTCGGGTCGGTATTTACTGACCCCCGAGTTGCGATCGCTGGTAATTAACCGTTTACCGGTGACCACAAAACCCCCCCACAATTTTCCATTTAATTTTTCTCTCCTCTGATGTGATCACACATCAGAGGAGAGAGAAATAGGGTCTCCGATCCCCCCCGATACTTACTGGTGTCTCCCGCTGTCCGTGGGTCCTCCTGCTTCCTCCCCCATTGGCACCGCCATCTTTTCCCGGAGAAAAATGCAGCGCACACGTAGTGCGCCCACCGAGATCTACCGGCCGGTACTCGACAGATCTCGGGGTCTCGGCTGCCGAGTGACTTTAAATGTGCGATAGTCTCTAAAAAAAATGGTTTTGTAAATTTTGTTGTAAAAATGAGAAATTGCTGGTCAACTTTTAACCCTTAGAATGTCCTAACAAAAAAAATGTGTTTCCAAAATTGTGCCGATGTAAAGTAGACATGTGGGAAATGTTATTTATTAACTATTTTGTGTGACATATCTCTTGATTTAAGGACCTAAAAATTCAAAGTTGGAAAATTGCAAAATTTTTGCCATATTTCCGTTTTTTCATCAATAAGCGCAAGTAATATCGAATAAATTTTACAACTAACATGAAGTCCAATATGTCACGAAAAAACAATGTCAGAATCAGCGGGATCTGTTGAAGCGTTCCAGAGTTATAACCTCATAAAGGGACAGTGGTCAGAATTGTAAAAATTGGCCCGGTCATTAAGGGGTTAAAAGCTCATTTTGGATAGAATAGAAGTACTAAATGGCATATTATATATATATATATATATATATATATATATATATATATATATATATATATAAGAAAAATGAGTCTCTTTAGACGCTACCATGTAGATATTCGTTAGGAAGGAGAACCTGATCCCGGGTCCCGCCCTGCTAATCCCTTCTAGGAACCCTCATAAATAAGAAAACTTGGAGGTTGTGACATCACTTTATAGTGCTTATTGTATGTCTGTTCTTTTTGTTTGCTTTTGTTTGTTTGTTTTGTTACCTGATGAAGGCTGCACTGTAAAAATCGCAGCCGAAATGTGTTGTACTGTATTTTAAAAATATTTTTTCCCTTTTTTTGTTTTGAGATAATAAATGAACTTTTATTAACATTTTTCACTGGAGGTGGATGCATTCAAGAAATCCGTAGGTGCTTAGCGCCACATTTGCTTGGAGTTTATTTTCCCTTAGAATTCGCCACCTCTGTGGATCGGAGCAGGATGAACACATAGTTCTCCACAGTGAGCCGCACACCTTACTGGATTATACAACATGCGGAGAAGAGTGGCCTGCAGACTTGATTCCTTGAGAATCTCACCGTGCATTTCTTACCGATAGAAGGTGAGCAGAACCACAACTAAAAGAATTTTTTTTACTGTTGGTAAAAACGTACCAGAGGAAGCTCCACACTTGTCTCTTATTTTCCTTTTTCCCTAAACCAAGGTAAATGCTGTCTGCGCCTAGTCCTGATCCTGATTCATCTGGTCTACACCTACCGCTATCCTCACCTGTCCAGTCTGAACCAGCACCTGTGAACCTGCATCTGTGATTCCGTAGCTGTGGCCGCCCCGTGTTCATGTACCAGTTCTGCTTGTGCTTGAACCCATACCTGTCTACCTGTTGTATTCACCTGGATTCCAGTCTAAGCCCACCATCGGGATGTCTTGTAAGTGGTGGTTCTGGTAATGTATTCATATACTGATGTACATGTACTGATGGTTGTTCTAGCATTGTATCATTGTACTAATGGTGGTTCTGGTGATGTATTTGTGTACTGATGGTGGTTCTGTTGATGTATTTGTGTACTGATGGTGGTTCAGGTGATGCATTCATGTGTTGATGGTGGTTCTGGTAATGTATTCATGTAATGATGGTGAATCTGATGATGTATTCATATACTGATAGTGGTTCTGGTGATGCATTCATGTACTGATGATGGCTGTACTGGTTCTAGTGAACTATTTATTTACTGATAATGGTTCTGGTGTGTATTTCTGTACTATTGATAGTTTTGGTGTTCTATTTTTGCACTGATGATTATTCTGGTTTTGTATTCATGCACTGATGATGATTCTTGTGATGATTACATTGTGAAAACCATGATCATTACATGAACACATCACCAGAGCCATTAGTAGTACATGAAAACAGAAGCATAACAACCAATACTACATGAATTTGTCACCAGAATATCAGTGCAGAAATATGGGGCATCAGAGCTGCCATCAGTACATGAACACAGCACAAGACCCACCATTAGTACATGAATACTTCACCAGAACCACCATCAGTTTTGTTTCAATCAGGGTTTGTTGCATGATGGATGTTAAACCCATCAGACTTATTTGTTTATATATATAATGAGGTCTGTTTAGTTCCCATCAAGGAATCCATCAAGTGCTGGACACCTTAAGTGAATCCAAACAGCCCCCATTATAGTTAAGCTATATTACTCGTAGTTTCCATGACTGTCTTTGGGTCTGACATTTAAAATCTAGGATGCCAGGGAAAAATATCGTTATTTGTCCCTTTTATAGTGTAAATGGTTACCAACAATGAATGATTCTGTATCTTACTTTTAAATTATATTCCATATTAATCCTCATCCCTAAAGTACAGAATTTTTTTTACTTTTGTTGAAAAAAAAAAACAATTCTAGTGGAAGTGGTTGTCAGAGCTCATTATTACCTAACACATTGGAGGTGGGGTGGGGAGCATCAGGGGTCCTGTTACTTTAGTCTCTGACCCATTCCTCTACTTGGGTGCAGAAGGGAGGGGTGGGCTCCATCGGCTTCATCTGTCCAGGGCACTAAAATCCCTCGTTCCTGCCCTGAATGCATCTAAAGCCATGGAGAATACACCATATTGTTATGTATCCACACTGAGCTGTGATCAATAGTGTTGTATCTACTGTCCATACAATCGTGCAGTGTACAGCGGCTATCCTGGAACCTTGGAGGTGTTTGCGGCTGCTCTTCCTCGTTACCACAGTATCTTCATTTGCATTTTGGGTGACACAGGTACAATAGGGAGCAGAAGATGGTGGAAATGCCCAGAATACAATCCACATGTGCTATAAGAAGAGCTGCCCCATTAGACGGAAGAAGAAAGAGACGTTTCCTGGTCAGTCCTTTATTATTATATATGATGGGGTAGAATGACTTATCATGTGTAATATATAGAAAGCGTAAAGTTAATCTAAACAGTCAGAAAATGAGATAAAATTACCGCAGTGCCTCAGGCTGAATATAAGACGGTGCGTCATTTCTCACATTGGTCGGGTGAACGCCACCTCTCAGTTTGATGACTTTACATCAATTTGTGAAAAAAAATAAAAGCAGTTTTGCATTTTACCCAGCGTCCCTTATCACTTTGCCTTTGTGGAGTGAGGTGTAAAGAGAAAAGAACATTACATAAATCTGATGATGGGAAGTTGTTTTTTTCTGAAAATTGTGATAAAATTCTGTCACATTTAGTAGAATAATTCCCTCTAATGTTTGCGCCCAAATAACCACGACCACAAACCGCCTCCACTGTCGTTTCCCTTCTCGGTTTTCGGTTCTTCCTTTCCACTCAGCTCATCCTGTCTCTTCTTCATTTCTGCATTGTGTTCATTATCCCTCATGAAAGGCTTCACTGGCGCCATATTTCTTGCTTCCTGTCTTCTCTTTTGTTCCTCTCTTTTCTTTTCTTCTGCTCTTCTCATTGCTTCCTCTCTTCTCATCTCATCCTGTTTCTTCTCCATTTCCGCCTTATGTATATACTCCAACATGAACTTCTTCCGTTGCACCCAGTCTTTCTGGGGATTTCTTTCTTTCGCTTCCAGGCGATATTTGACGTTTTCCAGGGCGCTGTGAATAACCTTCAGAATATCGTTGGTTTTCCCCCGTGTTTTGATATGATCTTTTTTGGTGTAGTTCTCTATAGAGATTATATCCTCAGCTCCCATCTGCTTGAACATCTTTTCAGCCTCCATGAAGTCTCCACTGGTTTTATTGGTGATGACAATAATGGGGAAGACTCCTGCAAGAGACAAAGATGTGAGCGGAGATCTGGGGAGATATAACATCACTCTTCATTGTAATTGTTCCTGAATATCTGGATGACATTTTGTGTTGGACTAACGCTAACATCATCCGTTCCTCATACTTGTTACTCTCTGGACCCGGCAGCAACTGAACATCAAGAAACAAGATCTAGGGTCTCGATGTGTCTGCTGTCCACTACACCCAACATTACCTGTCATCTTCACACAATTATTCAGCAACTCCTGCAGCTCTTGTTTCTCACCCTCACCAAACCGACATTTAGCACTGTAGAAATAAAAGAAAAGATGATGACGGAGATTGTAATGATGATAATGTTTATAGGGGTGATGGTGACTGTGCTGAGGCTGGTGACAGTGGTGATAATATTGGATGATGGTGGTGGTAATGGTTGGGATGGTTTTTATGAGACCATGAGGATTAAGACATCAACATCTCATTAGTGAAGGACTTCCGTCTCTTGAAAATAAACTTGTAACAATCTTTATGGGTCAAGTGGGATGGTCACAACCTTTATTAACAGCAGTGCCACAAACAGTAACAGAACTCTTTTTACTCTTATCATCTGCCAAATTTTTAAATGTATCTTTACAAAGTATAACCAAAGTGTCCCAAGAAATGGAGGAAGGAAGGAAGGAAGGAAGGAAGGAAAGAAAGAAAGAAAGAAAGAAAGAAAGAAAGAAAGAAAGAAAGAAAGAAAGAAAGAAAGAAAGAAAGAAAGAAAGAAAGAAAGAAAGAAAGAAGGAAGGAAGGAAGGAAGGAAAGAACTATAGAAGGTCCAGACATAGTCTGCTCCATTCATCTTTTAACTTCCATCTTTTAAACTACATCTTTTTAATTACTTTGAATTAGACTGGATTGGACTGGAATTGACTGGAAGGTAACAGAATACCAAACCACTATAATGTTTCGGTTTCTTTGCTCTTTCACCCCCATACTACTTTCCTTCTTACAATCTCCTGCAATCCCTCCACCTAGTAAGGAACTAGTCATTTCTTCCTCCATCCTCCCCCGTCAGCTCACCTTCTCAGAACTGTTCCTCCACATACAATGCTCTTTCTGCAGACACACACGGCCCCATCACGTTCTATCCTGCTCCCACTTTCTAACGCTCTGTCTGCTACTCCTCATCTCTGGTGACGTATCCCCAAATCTCGGGCCTCCTCAACACATCCCCACACTCATTTCTAACCCCCTGCCAGAATCCTCTGCACGCAGAGGCGTAGCTAGGGTTTTGGTTCCGGAGGGGCGAAACATCTGAGTGGGCCCCTAACCAGGTAAGCTTGATTACAACTGGTTGATGCTCCCTAATACTGGAGGAGAACCTCAGCAGATGTCCTTTCTGATGGAATCGTTCACTTTTCCGGTCTTTTCCATCTGGCCCAGACCGACATGACAACTTCTTCCAGCCAGGACTCGTCTGCAGAGAATACAACAAAGACACATTTCACTTCTCACATTCCAGCCCCATCATCCTCTATTCTCAACCAGCACAAACTCCTCATCCTGCTGATATCCCAATGCTGAGCCGCTGCTACTGTTTGTGTCCCTATTACTGCACCTGCTGTGTGGTTCTCTGTGCCCTCTAAATTCTAAAGCCCCCTCTATAATATAGTAATGCCGGGTGCAAGTGCCCTAGAAAACAGTGCCCACATTGTGCCCCGGAGTCTGCCCCCTGTACAGCTCCTCTATACACAGCATGATGTTCTCTTATACACAGTACAATGCCCCCTCACTGTATAGTACCACCCACACAGTATACTGACTTAGTAGCCCCCAAACTGTATGATGGCCCCTTCACTGTAATCCCCACACTGTACGATGGCCCCCTCACTGTAATCTCTACACTGTATGATGCCCCCTAGATAGCCTCCATATAGTATAATGCACCAGATAGTGCTAAATGTAGTATAATGCACTCCCCATAAGCCTCCATATAGTATAAGGCACTCCCCATAAGCCTACATATAGTATAATGCCGTACAGCTGACCTTGCGATGACGGGCGGGGAGTCAACTGCTGGCACAAAGCCCCCCGCCTTCTCAGGGGCCTCATAGCGGCTGGGCGGCAGAGCAGGGAGATCGATACATTCTGCGGCAGAGCAGGGAGAAATTGTATCGGCGCTCTGTGTGCGCCAATACAGTTACAGTAGTGTCAGGGGTGGGATCCTGACAGTGGCCTAGCAAGAGACAGATCGTTACGGAGCCGCGCCTGCACTTCATTGCGGCGGCATCTTAAGAAAGGACAAGAAGCGGAGTATATTGTGGAGAAGTGAGAAACGATATCACATCACTAGGAGATAATACTGGGAGGAGACGTGCCCTAAGATCGAGGCAACATCCTTCTGAGGAAGCCCTGGGGATACACTTCACCTGTGGGAAGGTATACCATCTAGCTGCCATACCATCACCCCAGCGGATCCCTAGCAGTGTCGGTCATCCTGACCGAATACCACAGGTGGCGTCACGAACACTTGACAGACTTCTACCTACACCTTTAATTGGACGCCCCATAGCAGGGCCACGGACTGGGTCGGGCCACCGTGAATCCCCAGAACAGAGACAGAGAGACCCGGTACCGAGTACCCCGCTGCCCTGCGTCTGGGGGTGCTCCACTACCGTCCCACCTCATCCCTATCCTTGCCACAGTCTTCAGCCCAACCCTAACGCACCTCTCACTCACAGCAAGTGTCTTCCCCTCATCCTTCAAGCATGCCAAGATCACACCCATCCTCAAAAAGCCCTCCCTCGACCCTTCCTCTGTGTTTAGCTATTGCCCGATATCCCTTCTCCCTTATGCCTCCAAATTACTGGAACAACACGTCCATCTTGAACTGTCCTCCCATCTCTCCTCAGGCTCCCCCTTTGACCAGTTACAATCTGGCTTCTGTCCTCATCACTCAACTGAAACTGTCCTAACTAAAGTCACCAATGACCTACTAACTGCCAGGAGCAAGCGACACTACTCTGTCCTCCTTCTCCTGCACCTGTTTCTGCCTTTGACACTGTGGACCACTCCCTTCTGCTACAGATCCTCTCATCTCTTGGTATCACAGACTTGGCCCTTTCATGGATCTCATCATATCTAACAGACCGAACATTCAGTGTCTCCCTCCCCCACACCACCTCCTCACTTCGCCCCTTGTCTGTCGGTGTTCCTCAAGGCTCTGTTGTAGGACCCCTACTCTTCTCCATCTACACCTTCGGCCTGGGACAGATAATAGAATCCCACGGTATGCAGTATCATCTCTACGCAGATGACATGCAGATCTACCTATCCGGACCTGACCTCACCTCCTTACTTACCAAAATCCCACACTGTCTGTCTGCTATCTCGGCCTTCTTTTCTGCTCGATTTCTAAAACTGTACATGGACAAAACAGAATTCATCATCTTTCCCCCACCTCACTCTACCCCTCCACCAGACCTATCCATCAATGTTAATGGCTGCTCAATTTCCCCAGTCCCACACACTCGGTGCCTCGGGGTGATCCTCGACTCTGCCCTCTCTTTCAAGCCACACATCCAAGCCCTTGCCTCCTCCTGCCATCTTAAACTCACAAATATATCCCGGATCCGTGAATTCCTTGACTGAGACACCACAAAACCACTAGTACATGCCCTCATCATCTCCCGCCTTGACTACTGCAACCTCCTGCTCTCTGGCCTCCCCTCTAGCACTCTGGCACCACTACTATCCATCCTACACTCTGCTGCCCGACTAATCCACCTGTCTCCCTGCTATTCCCCAGCCTCTCCCCTATGTCAATCCCTTCACTGGCTTCCTATCGCCCAGAGACTCCAGTTCAAAACCCTTACAACGACATAAAAAGCCATCCACAACCTGTCTCCTCCATGCATCTGTGACATGGTCTCCCGGTACTTACCTATACGCAACCTCCAATCCTCTCAAGATCTCCTCCTCTACTCCCCTCTCATCTCTTCTTCCCACAACCACATCCAAGACTTCTCCCGTGCTTCCCCCATACTCGGAAACTCTCTACCACAACATACCAGACTCTCGCCTACCATAGAAACCTTCAAAAAGAGCCTGAAGACTCACCTCTTCCGACAAGCCTACAGCCTGCAGTGATCCTCAACCTACTGAACCGCCGCACAACCAGCTCTACCCTCTCCTAGTGTATCCTCACCCATCCCCTACAGACTGTGAGCCCTCGTGGGCAGGGTCCTCCCTCCTTATGTACCCGTGTGCCTTGTTTTTTGCTCATGTTTAATGTATTTGTCTATATTTGCCCCCTTTTCACATGTAAAGCGCCATGGAATGAAAGGCGCTATAACAATGCATATTAGTAATAATAATAAGGAAGGAAGATGGTGAAGGAAAGAACTATAGAAGGAAAGGAAGGATAAATGGAAGAGCATAAAAGGAAGGAAAGAAAAAAAGAATGGAAGTAATGAAAGAAAGAAGAAATAGAAGGAAAACAGGAAAGAAAAGTAAAGAAGGGATAAATAAAAACAAGGAAAGGAAGGGAAGGAAGGAAGAAGGGAAAGGAGGAAAGGGAGAGTATGACTGAAAAAAGAATGGGTGTAGGGAGAGGGAAAGGAAGAGAGGAGGAGAAGAGAGAAAGGGAAAGGCGTACTAGCAGAGGAGGCGAGGTAGAGAGAAATGAGGAGAGAAGAGGAAAAGGGAGAGAAGATGGAGAGGAGGAGAGCGAGGTAGAGGTATAGAGGATGAAAGGGAGAGCATGAGAGAGAGAAAAGGAGAGGAGGAGAGGGCACCGGTGACGGAGACGAACAGTGAGATGGAAGAGGAGAGGGTGGCTGTACCTCTCACCAAACTGTAAAAATCCTACAAAAGATACTGCAAGAAAACCAGGATACATAAATATATAAATGTATTATTTAAAAAAATTATAGATAAACAAGAATCAAGGTGCTTTAAAAGGTGAATACTACAAAGGAGCCGCAGATCAGAGGTTTAAACCAATGCTGGGTATAATGCCTTTGTCCACATTGACATAGATTGGTGTATTTAGTCAGTCCAACACATAGGAACAATCTTACTAAGCTGGTGCACAAAACATCCAGCGATACCACCTATTGCAGACAACAGGAACATATAAAGTTACAATGAAGCATAGTTACCTCGGACCTGCGGCGCCACCACCCCTACGCGTGTTTCGGCGTGCGTGCCTTCTTCCGGGGGAGTGGCGTCCTCAGGTCTTACCGTAGTATAAATATACACAGATTTCTTAAAAAAAATTGACTCCATTCACATTGACGAGGATATGATCCTCGCCACATGTGATGTTGAGTCTCTGTACACTAATATACGCCACCAGGATGGCTTGAGGGCGGTTTCCCATTTCCTGACCATGACAGACTTATCAACTGATGATTCTGAATTTTTGTTGATATTGTTGGAATTTTTGTTAACAAAAAATTTCTTTCTTTTTAATGGGTCCTTCTTCCTGCAGCTCCAGGGAACAGCAATGGGGGCAGCATGTGCACCCTCTTACGCTAATTTGTTCCTGGGGCTGTGGGAGAGGGACCTTTTCTCGTCAGATCGGGGTGTATCTATGGAGCGGGTCATTTTTTGGGCCCGCTACATAGATGACATATTCCTGATCTGTCGGGGAACTCCTAATGATTTAAAATCTTTCTTTCAAAATCTTAATAATAATGATTTGAATATTCATTTGTCCTTTAATTTCAGTTATCATCAGGTTGAATTTTTGGATGTTCTGGTCAGGAGGGGCCCTGATGGTCTTTTGTCTTCTGATGCCTTTCGTAAGGTCACAGCAGTCAACTCTGTTCTTCACGCAAGCTCTTCACATCCTTGTCATGTAGTGAATGCTGTCCCCACCGGACAGTTTTTGCGGATTAAAAGAATCTGTTCTAACCCATTGGACTTTGAAGCTAGAGCGGAGGAGATGAAGACACGTTTTCTGGAGAGAGGTTACAGTAAAAGGTCTATTAAAAGAGCATATAATAGAGCAAGAAACACGGATCGAAACCAATTGCTGTACTCTCGTAATAATAAAAAAGAATCAACCAACCAGGTAAGATTGGTCACAACCTATAATTCTCACTGGAATAGGCTAAATGAAATCATGGCAAAACATTGGCCTATACTTTTGGCCGACCCTATTCTTAAGCAATACCTCACGCCCAAACCATCTCTGACAGCTAGGAGATCCCCCAATTTGGGTGACATGCTGGTTAGGAGTTATTATACACCTAAGACTCCGTCTCCCATTTTTTGCATTGATCAGAGACCATTACCAGCTTGGGGCTGCAAGCCATGCGGGAGATGTGTGGCATGCCCCAATATTGTGGAGGCAAAAGAATTTCTTTCATCTGATGGCCGCAATTTTAAAATAACACACACCATCACATGTTCAACGATGGCGGTGATTTACTATGCGTCATGTCCCTGCGTTAAAGTATATATTGGGCTAACAACAAGAGCCCTTAAGGTCAGAGTTAGGGAACATGTGAGGGACATTTTGGCGGCCAAAGAGGAAAAAAACAATGAATTGTTAAAAAGTATACCAAGGCACTTCAAAGAGTACCATGCGTGTGACCCTAGTGTTCTACAGGTCAAAGGGATTGATTGTGTACGGTTGGATCTCCGGGGTGGTAATGTGGGACGGTTACTAGCCCAGAAGGAGGCTCGCTGGATTTGGGAGTTACGTACCTTATATCCACAAGGTCTAAATGAGATGATAAGTTATGCCCCCTTCCTCTGAGCTCTATGTCACAGGTTTTTTAAGTGGCCTCGTCAGGGGTCTTTTAATTCACTAATATTTAATTTTATAATATGCACTAATAAATAATATGTTTTTTTCTCTTTTTAGTATTTTAATATTTATGCGTAAAAATTCTCTGCTACGGCTGCTCGTATGGCGAATAATCAGCTTGCTGTATCATCATGAGGACCTTACATAAAAGCTTCGGACGTCTGGTTCATGGACTATATGTTTTTTATGGCACTTTGCACTTTTAGTGTCACATGCTTCAGTGCATATAATGGTGGTTAAATAAATTATACCACCTATATTCTTGTATTTTTGTATTTTTATAACTTTATAACTAGTTCTGTGTACAATGCACCATTATATTTTTATGTATGTTTATAGTATGTTTCTTTACGTAATTACTTTGTTTTCTTTAGCAGTATTTTGCACTGTTTTAATATTAATTTAGCACTGTTGCACTTTCACTGTTTGTTGATATTATATCTTCATGTACTAAATTGCACTTTATATTGTCTACGGACATTATATTTCTATGTACCAAAAGATTCGCAATTATCATTCGGTCCCTTTATAATCCTTGGCTGGCCTGTGCGCATGACCGTTTGAGTCGGTTACTCACCATGGCTGATGGCGTCTCCATCGCTAGTTACATCCAAGGTGGGCAGTGCCTTCCCACGTCATAAAGTGGGAGGGTTCTGTCTGCTCACATGGCGATGACGCACCCAGTGATGTGGATGTTTCCTGACTCCGACTACGCATGCGCCACAATAGGGCCGGTACTCGGCGTTTTTTCTATAACCCTGCAATTCCATTGGGCGGCTGTGTATATTTATACTACGGTAAGACCTGACGACGCCACTCCCCCGGAAGAAGGCACGCACGCCGAAACGCGCGTAGGGGTGGTGGCGCCGCAGGCCCGAGGTAACTATGCTTCATTGTAACTTTATATGTTCCTGTTGTCTGCAATAGGTGGTATCGCTGGATGTTTTGTGCACCAGCTTAGTAAGATTGTTCCTATGTGTTGGACTGACTAAATACACCAATCTATGTCAATGTGGACAAAGGCATTATACCCAGCATTGGTTTAAACCTCTGATCTGCGGCTCCTTTGTAGTATTCACCTTTTAAAGCACCTTGATTCTTGTTTATCTATAATTTTTTTAAATAATAAATTTATATATTTATGTATCCTGGTTTTCTTGCAGTATCTTTTGTAGGATTTATATATTTGCTGCATGGGATTTTGTCTATCTAATCCCCTGATTGGGCACAGATAATATCGTTGACATTCTGTGTATTGTGTATCAACATTGGTTCTCTCACCAAACTGGCAGAGGAGCAGCACATATGCCCCAGCTTTTGTTCCCCTGCTACTCTCCTCCCCTCCCCCATTAAACCTTAGCCTTTATATGACCCATGGATAACCATTCACCAATTGGAAAAATTAAAACATTAAAAGTTTTTAAACCTCGCAGTCATTGTCCCTTTCTTTAGTCACTTTGGGCCTGTACAAGAGGATGGTTGTTATGATAACGGTAGTGATAATGCTGGTGATAGCTGAAGTGAAATTAATGGAGATTATGTTGATGATGATGATAAAACGGCTCTTCAATAGAAGCACTATTCTTTGAAGGCTAATAAGAACTTGGGTTTCTGCGAACATGCTCAGGCATCCTCCGAGTATTTTGAATGTGCTCGGAGATTTAGTTTGTGTTGCTGCAGCTGCATGATTTGCGGCTGCTATACAGCATGAATACATGTGGGGATTTCCTAACAAACAGGCAACCCCCACAGGTATTCAGGCTGGTTAGCAGTTGCAAATCATGCAGCTGCAGCGACACAAACTAAGTCTCCGAGCACTAACAAATACTTGGAGACCACCTGAGTGTGCTCGGAGAAACCCGAGTAACGAGCATACTTGCTTATAAGTAGTGAAGGTGCATTTCTTAGCTGCAGCCAATTGGCCGTGTGTGGCGCTGTGCTTTTTAGCTTCCATTACTTCTTCACATGCAGCCATTGCTGGATCTGATAATAGCTGAACCGCAGGGGGACAAGGTGTAGGACCCTCACTGATCCAACATTGATTACCTACCCTCAAATATAATTCAGTCTTAGCAAATACCTTTAATAACTCAGGATTATTTTTAATAGAATTTTATTATACTTCTTTAAGTCACTATAAAGAATACTGCTGTGAGCTCTCCCACATGGGGCGCCAGCTGCAGAAATCACCTCTCTGCCTCGTTGTGTCTCCAAGCTATCTCAAGAACCCATAACAAGGTATATATCTTTGCACTAGTGTGACCTCCCCAGACGTTTGTAGAAACCAAAAAATATGCAAAATTGCAAAAACCTTTATATATAGTAAGTGTATGGGTAAAAAAAACACAAATAGAAACAATAACAAAAAAGCTCTAGGGGGTTATCACATTAGGCTGCAATGCTTTATTAATAAAAAAAAATTGCTTAAATAACTTTCAGAAGTCAGCCTAAATTACTTTAGTCCACCCTGACACTAAGGCTTACGTGCCAGTGTTTATCCAGTTACATGTTTCAATATATATAGGGGACAACAATAACAATGTACAATATAAATAGGCAATATTTGACAATATTTATATTGTTAGGGTAACTTCACACAGGGCATTTTTGCTGCTTTTATTTCTGCAGCAAAACTTGATCTTCTTGGCAGGAAAGAAGCTGTGTCAAAAAATGCAGGTTTAGGTGCATTTTTGGTGTGTTTTTTCTTCCTCTTTGTCCATGCTAATGTCATTGAATTTTCAGCAGCAAAAACACAGCAAATAATGATACCTGCGTTTTTGCAGAGTTTTTTCAACACCCATTCAAGTCAATGGGTGAAAAACACTGAAAAAATGCAGCAAAAACGCTGAAAGAAGTGACATGCTCTATGTTTAAAAAACCCAGCAAAGCCTAAAATCCTGATGACAAAAAAAACCAATGTGTGTGCATGAGGTTTCTGAAATCTCATAGGCTTTCCTGGTACTGTAAAAAGCAGCTGAAAATTAGCATTAAAAAAGCAGCAAAAACGCCCTGTGTGAACTTACCCTTAATTTGTATTGTTATCCCCTATTTATATTGTGCTTTCTAACATGTAACTGTAGTGTCAGGGTCTTTCTTGAGATAGTTTATTTCAATTTTGCACATTTGACAGGGTGTGTAACATAGTTGGTTGCAGCTTGTGCCTCCCCACAATTAGGCCTTTATTAGTTCTTTAGCGCAGGTGTCTCATATTTTGTGTCTGTTTTTACTCTCTGTGTCTCCATATATATTTCTGTATGATCTCAACATTATCCAACATTATCCAACACTGACCCCAGGTCTTGCCAGTTGTGGCCCTCACCTGTATATTAGGATGGGGACAATGAAATCGGAGTAGTTTGGGTTGAGTGCAGCATCTTCCAGTTTGTACATCAGATCTGTGTAGTCTTTCATCCACTCCACCTTCTCACCAATGGGGAGGAAGTTTCCTAGGTGAAGAAAAACATTTACCCTGTGTAATAAGTGTCTGTCTAATAACAGGGATGTCCGAACAATTTGTGATGTGAAATCTCTCATGCTGCGAGCACTGATGTCAGTAAGGTTACCGCAGTTCATCGGCTGTGACCTCTGATAACCTTACTGTCATCATCGCTCATCAGAAGAGTGTTTGGCACCACTGCATCGCCTTTAGCTCAAAAGAATGAGGTTAGCCACACTAAATCATGAGCGCTATAGCCTCCAAAAACACCGCTGTAGGTGCTCAATCCGTATGAAAAAATACATGCAAGCAATCCACAATGACTGAAGAAATGATGGATGGCACTCACCAATGCGGGTTTTTTCTTGCTTTATTGAATGCTGCGTGTCTCAGGCACCAGAGACATGTTTTGCACTTCAACAGACTTGTTGAAGCGCTGAAGCGTGAAACAGCTGTAGTCCTGTGCTGTGGTTAGCACAGTAGCCCTGCAGCGCTGGAGTCCTGGGTTAAAACCCCAACAAGGACAACATCTGCAAAGAGTTTGTATGTTCTCCACGTGTTTGCGTGGGTTTCCTCCGGGTTCTCCGGTTTCCTCCCACATTCCAAAGATATACTGATAGGGAATTTAGATTGTGAGCCTCAACAGGGACAGGGATGATAATGTGTGCAAAACTATAAAGCGCTGCGGGATATATGTTAGTGCTATATAAAAATAAAGATTATTATTCTTTATTATTAGTCCATACCTTGCACATGTCTCTGGTGCCTGAGACACGCAGCATTCAATAAAGCAAGAAAAAACCCGCATTGGTGAGTGCCATCCATTTCTTCGGTCATTGTACATTCCTGATATCACTGCTCACCAAAGCCTTCAGATGAAGTTCGTCAATGAAAAATCTGGTTGATCCAGAGGAGGCATGGGGGAAGGTCATATGATCTGATGAGACCAGAATAGAATTTTTTGGTATCTGCTCCACTTGCCATGTTTTGAGGAAGAAGAAGGATGAGTGTAACCCCAAGAACACCATTCCAATCATGAAGCATGGTGGGGAAACAACATACTTTGGGGCTCTTTTCTGCAAAGGGGACAAGACAACTGCAACGTAAGGAGTGGAGGATGGATGGGGTCATGTATTACAATATTTTAGTCAACAACCTCCTTCTCTCAGTAAGAACATTGACGATGAGATATGGCCGGGTCTTCCAGTATGACAATGACCTGGGACACACAGCCAGGCCAACTAAGGCTCTGTAAGAAGCATTTCATGGTCCTGGAGTGGCCTCCCAGTCTCCAGACCTGAACCCAATAGAAAATCTTTGAAGGAGCTGAAAATCAATATTGCCCAGTGACAGCCCCTGGGTTTTATTTTTAGATTCTGTCTCTCACAGGTGAAGTGTACCTACGATAAAGTTCTATCCATTTTTCATAGGGGGGAAACGTACAAAATCTGCAGTGTATCAAATACTTATTTTACACACTGTATATATATATATATATATATATATATATATGTATATATATATATATATATATATATATATATATATATATATATATATATATAACTTTTGTCAGAGTATGCTAAGTGGTGGACACTACAGTATTCTAAATTCCTCATGTCCCACCTGGGCTGCACTGCTCTCTGGTGAACAAGTGTGGTATAAAACCTCCATACTTCACTCACCCATATACCAGGACTACGAAAGCTACAACATTCAAAATGCATTGGTTGTCAGGATTCATACCGTGCCGCCAACAATATGTCACGGATCACGGGGAAAACACCTTTATCGTCCCCACCACTCACACCTATTTGTCATGAACCAGGGTTGTTTGGTTGCCCCTGGTTCCTTCTAAAGGGGATTTATGTATATCCCATTTCCCAGTTCCGGTTTGGAACTTGCAGCTCTCTGGCGCCCCCTTATCCTCAGGTCAGTCAGGGTACTGTACCGAGGGTAATTAGTCACCAGAAAGGCTACCTGCTATGTACTGGCTATTGGCACGCTACAACAAGGGCAATATAACTACTCCCACACAGGCGGGAACAATAATTATCAACACCGCCGGTCGCTACATAGATTCCCAATCGCACAGAAAAAAGTATGCTGCCACTAGCTCTGATTAACGGGTCCGGAGCCAATTCAAATCAGTAGCGTAATTCACCTCAGAGGACTCACAGTTTGTTTATAGAGCAGGGAGAGACAAGCTAGCAAATGATATATTTTACTCCATAAAAAGGTAGGCAGTGTTTACAAAGTATTAAAAAGATATTATAAAGAAGACAATTCATATGTACATTGCAATTACAAATAAAAGAAGGATTAAAATTGAATAGAACACTTACAGGTCGTTCAGATCATTTCATTGCCTGATCACCCATGTGCCCAGGAGATACATCAAGATGCATAAGGACAGCTTTGAAGAGCGGTTGCTAGCTCGCTTCCTGGACCAACACTTACTCCCAACTCAGCAGGGGTAAAGATATGCACTCCGGTCGTGACATCACTGAGTGGGCTGAGTGTTATGACCCCAATGGCGAGGGTCTCAGAGGAACGTGGAAGTCTGCAGAATACAAAAATCCAGCTCATAGGGCAGTGGTAACTGGGTTGACCATATATCTACTCCTAACGCCAACACTAGAAGTAGCCGGGGATCATTCCTACGTTGATTCTAGATGACACGCGCCAGCCGGAGAATCTAGCTACCCCTAGTAGAGGAAAACAAAGACCTTTCTTGCCTCCAGAGAAGGGGACCCCAAAGCTGGATAGAAGCCCCCCACAAATAATGACGGTGAGGTAAGAGGAAATGACAAACACAGAAATGAATCAGGTTTAGCACAGAGAGGCCCGCTTACTGATAGCAGAATAAAGAAAGGTAACTTATATGGTCAACAAAAACCCTATCAAAATCCACACTGGAAATTCAAGAACCCCCGAACCGTCTAACGGTCCGGGGGGAGAACACCAGCCCCCTAGAGCTTTCAGCAAAGGTCAGGATATAGATTTGGAACAAGCTGGACAAAAATACAAAACCAAAACAAATAGCAAAAAGCAAAAGGCAGACTTAGCTGATATAACTGGAACCAGGATCAGTAGACAAGAGCACAGCAGACTAGCTCTGATAACTACGTTGCCAGGCATTGAACTGAAGGTCCAGGGAGCTTATATAGCAACACCCCTAACTAACGACCCAGGTGCGGATAAAAGGAATGACAGAAAAACCAGAGTCAAAAAACTAGTAACCACTAGAGGGAGCAAAAAGCAAATTCACAACAGTACCCCCCCCTTAGTGAGGGGTCACCGAACCCTCACCACGACCACCAGGGCGATCAGGATGAGCGGCATGAAAGGCACGAACTAAATCGGCCGCATGAACATCAGAGGCGACCACCCAGGAATTATCCTCCTGACCATAGCCCTTCCACTTGACCAGGTACTGAAGCCTCCGCCTGGAGAGACGAGAATCTAAGATCTTCTCCACCACGTACTCCAACTCGCCCTCAACCAACACCGGAGCAGGAGGCTCAGCAGAAGGAACTACAGGCACAATGTACCGCCGCAACAAGGACCTATGAAATACATTGTGAATAGCAAACGACACAGGAAGATCCAGACGAAAAGATACAGGATTAAGGATTTCCAATATCTTGTAAGGCCCAATAAAACGAGGTTTAAATTTGGGAGAGGAGACCTTCATAGGAACAAAGCGGGAAGAAAGCCATACCAAATCCCCAACGCGTAGTCGGGGACCCACACCGCGGCGGCGGTTGGCAAAGCGCTGAGCCTTCTCCTGTGACAACTTCAAGTTGTCCACCACATGATTCCAGATCTGCTGCAACCTATCCACCACAGAATCCACCCCAGGACAGTCAGAAGGCTCCACATGACCCGAAGAAAAGCGAGGATGGAAACCAGAGTTGCAGAAAAAAGGCGAAACCAAGGTGGCGGAACTAGCCCGATTATTAAGGGCAAACTCAGCCAACGGCAAGAATGTCACCCAATCGTCCTGATCAGCAGAGACAAAACACCTCAAATAAGCCTCCAAAGTCTGATTGGTTCGCTCCGTCTGTCCATTAGTCTGAGGATGGAAAGCAGACGAAAACGACAAATCAATGCCCATCCTACTACAAAAGGATCGCCAGAACCTGGAAACGAACTGGGATCCTCTGTCTGACACAATATTCTCAGGGATGCCGTGCAAACGAACCACGTTCTGGAAAAACACAGGAACCAGATCGGAAGAGGAAGGCAGCTTAGGCAAAGGAACCAAATGGACCATCTTGGAGAAGCGATCACATATCACCCAGATAACGGACATGCCCTGAGATAGCGGAAGATCAGAAATGAAATCCATGGAGATATGTGTCCAAGGTCTCTTCGGGACAGGCAAGGGCAAGAGCAAACCGCTGGCACGAGAACAGCAAGGCTTAGCTCGAGCACAAGTCCCACAGGACTGCACAAATGACCGCACATCCCTTGACAAGGAAGGCCACCAAAAGGACCTGGCCACCAGATCTCTGGTGCCAAAAATTCCCGGGTGACCTGCCAACACCGAGGAATGAACCTCGGAAATGACTCTGCTGGTCCACTTATCCGGGACAAACAGTCTGTCAGGTGGACAAGACTCAGGCCTATCAGCCTGAAATCTCTGCAACACACGTCGCAGATCCGGAGAAATAGCTGACAAGATAACTCCATCTTTAAGAATACCAACAGGATCAGCGACTCCAGGAGCATCAGGCACAAAGCTCCTAGAAAGAGCATCGGCCTTCACATTCTTTGAACCTGGTAAATACGAGACAACAAAATCAAAGCGGGAGAAAAACAATGACCAGCGGGCCTGTCTCGGATTAAGGCGTTTAGCAGACTCGAGATACATCAGATTTTTGTGATCAGTCAAGACCACCACACGATGCTTAGCACCCTCGAGCCAATGACGCCACTCCTCAAATGCCCATTTCATGGCCAACAACTCCCGATTGCCCACATCATAATTTCGCTCGGCAGGCGAAAACTTCCTAGAGAAAAAGGCACAAGGTTTCATAACAGAGCAACCAGGGCCTCTCTGCGACAAAACGGCCCCTGCCCCAATCTCCGAAGCATCCACCTCAACCTGAAAGGGAAGTGAGACGTCAGGCTGGCACAAAACAGGCGCCGAAGTAAACCGGCGTTTCAACTCCTGGAAAGCCTCCACGGCAGCAGGAGCCCAGTTAGCTACATCGGAGCCCTTCTTGGTCATATCCGTCAAAGGTTTCACAATGCTAGAAAAATTAGCGATAAAACGACGGTAGAAGTTAGCGAAGCCCAAGAACTTCTGAAGACTCTTAACTGACGAGGGCTGAGTCCAATCAAGAATAGCTCGGACCTTGACTGGGTCCATCTCCACCGCAGAAGGGGAAAAAATGAACCCCAAAAAGGGAACCTTCTGTACACCAAAGAGACACTTTGAGCCCTTGACAAACAAAGAATTTTCACGCAAAATTTTAAAGACCAACCTGACCTGCTCCACATGCGAATCCCAATTATCAGAAAAAACCAAAATATCATCCAGATAAACAATCAAAAATTTATCCAGATACTTCCGGAAAATGTCATGCATAAAGGACTGAAAAACTGAAGGCGCATTGGAGAGCCCAAAAGGCATCACCAAGTACTCAAAATGACCTTCGGGCGTATTGAATGCGGTTTTCCATTCATCACCTTGCTTAATGCGCACAAGGTTGTACGCACCACGAAGGTCTATCTTGGTGAACCACTTGGCACCCTTAATCCGGGCAAACAAGTCAGACAACAGCGGTAAAGGATACTGAAATTTGACAGTGATCTTATTCAAAAGCCGATAATCAATACAAGGTCTCAAAGATCCGTCCTTTTTTGCCACAAAAAAGAATCCCGCACCAAGAGGGGAAGAAGACGGACGAATATGTCCTTTTTCCAGAGACTCCTTGATATATGAACGCATAGCGGTATGTTCAGGTACCGACAGATTAAACAGTCTTCCTTTAGGAAATTTACTGCCTGGGATCAAATCTATAGCACAGTCACAGCCCCTATGAGGAGGCAGTGCACTGGACTCAGACTCACTGAAGACATCCTGATAATCAGACAAATACTCCGGAACTTCCGAAGGCGTAGAAGAAGCAATAGACACAGGCAGGGAATCCCCATGAATACCACGACAGCCCCAACTTGAGACTGACATAGCCTTCCAGTCCAGGACTGGATTATGGGTCTGTAACCATGGCAGCCCTAAAACAACCAAATCATGCATTTTATGTAAAACCAGGAAACATATCACCTCGCGGTGTTCAGGAGTCATGCACATGATAACCTGTGTCCAATACTGCGGTTTATTTGCTGCCAATGGCGTAGCATCAATACCCCTAAGAGGAATAGGATTTTCTAATGGTTCAAGAGTAAATCCACAGCGCTTAGCAAATGAGAGATCCATGAGACTCAGGGCAGCACCTGAATCTACAAACGCCATGACAGGATAAGATGACAGTGAGCAAATCAAAGTTACAGACAGAATAAATTTAGGTTGCAAATTACCAACGGTGACAGGACTAACAACCTTAGCTATACGTTTAGAGCATGCTGAGATAACATGTGTAGAATCACCACAGTAGTAGCACAAGCCATTCCGGCGTCTATGAATTTTCCGCTCATTTCTAGTCAGGATTCTATCACATTGCATTAAATCAGGTGTCTGTTCAGACAACACCATGAGGGAATTTGTGGTTTTGCGCTCCCGCAACCGCCGGTCAATTTGAATAGCCAGTGCCATAGTATCATTCAGACCTGTGGGAATGGGAAAACCCACCATAACATTCTTAATGGCTTCAGAAAGGCCATTTCTAAAATTAGCGGCCAGTGCACACTCGTTCCAATGTGTCAGCACGGACCATTTCCGAAATTTTTGGCAGTACACTTCAGCCTCGTCCTGCCCCTGAGACATAGCCAGCAAGGCCTTTTTAGCCTGAATCTCAAGAATGCTCTGAGCTTTGTGCTCTGTGCTGTGAGCTGTCTTCTGATCTCTGTTGGTGACCTACGATTTACCCTTTTGACCATCCATTTACCATTTCTCTTGATCTGCTTCCTTCCTCATTCTCTGACTTTGGACTGTGACCTGACTGCGCTTTTGTCTGTTACTTTTTTCTATTACGAGCTCTCTTGGTACTGACCCCGGACCTCTTGATATGTGAATAGTGACTAGCGCCACATTGAGTAGTGACTAGCATTACACGGTGCTTCGCCGACTGTGCCCGTGAGACCATGCATACAGCTGGAACTTCCTTGAAAAAAAAGGAAAATTTGCTCCTAAATTTTGAACCTTTCTAACAACATAAAAAGACTTTGGGAAAAAATGATGTTTTTTGTAAAGTAGACACATGGGAAAAGTTTTGTGTAGTGTGACTTTGTGGTGTTGAAGGTAAAAAAAGGAAAGATTGAAAATTGCACAGTGTCATGGATCCCTCCGTGCTGCCGCTATTTTGTCACGTACCCGCTCTCAGCAAGCGACTTGGGGTTGCGCCTGCATGGGTTAATCTATCTCCCCTCTCTCAGTCCAGCATTCAACCTCTGTCCTATGCTGTAATGGGAGCATAAATCACACACCGACCCAGGCCACACACCCGCTCATACACGCTGCCACCACTCATCGAATACACGGGCGATGAGTCCCGGAAATATTATTACTACTGTCTACCATTCATAAGGATCAAACAGTTTAAGGCTTTGGATTCTTGAGAACATACAAGGTTCAACTTGTTAAAGTTTTATGCTTTAATACAAAAAGGTACAGTGCTTACAGTAAAGAAAAAGGTATAAAAATATGATAATAAAAAGACATACAGTTATGCAAAACAGTATAAAATAAACAGGAGAAAACTTACAGAAATAGCTAACTTGTAGTCTGCTTTCTGCTCCGTGAGGGGGGGGGGGAAGAATATGGAATGGAACACATCAGCTTGGCTGCCCCTCAATCTGTGAATACCCCCTTTGGGTGTAGGTCTAATTTATAGAGTCACTCTGGAGGTCAGATTTCTAGATCAGCCTCTCATGTTGATATTATAATTGCTTGTCTCTGATTGGACCATGGCCACTCCACCAATGAGCATATTATTTTCTTCTGGGAATCCCTGTGTAAAAGTTTCTCACAGACAGATAGTGTCAGGCTGTAATTGACATCTCTCTTCAAAAGAGCCGAAGGTGTGAAGCGTTTCCTCTCCTTCCTGGTCCTTAGCTAAGCCCCCTGGTGAGATTGAGACAGAAGGCTGCTTTCTCAGGATAATACATATTAACACCTGGGTGAGACCTGCAGCCTTCAGGATAGATGTTAAATTACTGCAAGTCACACAATCATACCTATACATATTTCACTACACCTCCCTCCTTATGAACGTGCATGGGGGTTGACTTACAGGTCAGCTCCAAAGCACGTATCTGGTTCCGCCCCACCTTGGCAAGATAGGCCATCAGCATTGCCGTGATCGATTCTTTTCTTATGCTGAATTGTTAAATCGTATTGCTGTAATATCAGACTCTAAGCAATTTCCCGTTGTCCCCATCTACTCTGTTGAGCCAACTCAATGGGTTATGACCTGTGATCACGGTGAAGTTGCGCCCATAGAGGTATGGTTGCAGCTTCTGCAGAGCCCACAAAATTGCCACACATTCCTTCTCTATGGTGGCATAAGCCACTTCTCTGGGCAGGAGTTTCCTGCTTAGGTACAGAATTGGGTGTTCCTCACTTTGCTGGTTCACCTGGCTGAGAACCGCACCTAGCCCATAGGTGCTGGCATCTGTCTGCACTACAAACCGGCGAGTGAAATCTGGGGCCTGCAGGACGGGTGAACTAACCAATGCCGACTTTAGGGCAGAAAATGATTCCTCACACTGAGGACTCCAGGAGACAATTTTGGGACGTTTCCTCCTGGTCAGATAAGTTAACGGTTTGGCCAGAGCACTGAAGTTTGGTACAAACCTCTTATAGTAGCCAGCCGTACCCAGGAAAGACAGTACTGTTGCTGTGTGCGCTGGGTTATGCATGCCATTCTTTCTGTGTTCATTGTGATTGATCTAGGCTGCTATAGCAGCCCTGCCCTGCCCTAGGCTCTGTTTGATTGTGCACCTGTGTCTCAGCCTGTCTCACCCTTCATCTGTGGTGCTGGTTGGACAGTGTGGAGGATGGACCTGAAATGTCTATGTCCGGATCTGGTCCACTTTTATCTGTGCTACCCTTTCTGGCGCCATGGGAGTGATTCAGAAACGCTTCAGGTACAATTTGCATGTAATGTGGACTTGCTTTTAACACATTTAGGAAGCCTAAATTTAGGAAGTAGGACTGCCCCATTATAATACCTTGGCGTGGCCGGGTGGCTCAAAGAATTGATCAATTGTTCGCTAATTGTCTCATTTTGAAATACAGTTAGAAATTAATATGTGCATGTGCACTCTGTATTGCATTCTGACCATAAGCAGCGCTGGCTTCACCCCTTTTTATTTTGTAATGGTTTCTACCTTCCCTGGCTCAGGTTTTAGCAGGCCTCCCCCCACCCGGTGTCCTAGGTATTGTACTTCCCGCATAGCTCCCTGACACGTCCCCGACTTAACAATAAGACCTGCAGTTTTGGCAGGCGCGATACTGTATAAGGTGCGCGCCTCTGACTGGGGAGCACATATAGCAAGCAACAATAAAATATGGTCAGTAGCCAGATCCCCCCTCGCACTACTCCCCTTGGTGATGCACTAATTAGGATGCCCCAGCTGGCCAATAGTCCCTAAAGGGGAAGGGTCCTACGGCCACACCCACAGGGGTTAAATCCAGGTAGTAACTTCCTCTTTTCCCCAGTGGACACCTGGAAGCTTTTGAAGGCAGACCTCTCCTGAGCTTCTCTGGGCAGGGGTATCTGCCAGTATCCCCTACTCAGGTCCATGATGGTGAGGTACGATGCTTTAGCTTGCTGCTCTAACAGCTCGTCTATCCTCGACATGGGGTAGACCTCACATGTAGTCAGTACATTTAATCTCCTGTAGTCTAGGGGTGTCAAACTGCATTCCTCAAGGGCCACAAACAGGTCATGTTTTCAGGATTTCCTTGTATTGCACAGGTGATAATTTAACCACCTGCACAGATAATGATTCCAGCACCTTGTGCAATGCTAAGGATATCTTGAAAACATGCATGGTTTGAGGCCCTCGAGGAATGCAGTTTGACACCTCTGCTGTAGTCTACACAGAACCGGGTAGTATGGTCCTTTTTTGGGACAAGAACCACAGGCGAGGCCCAGGCACTCTGGGATTTTTGTATCACCTTGAGGTTCAGCATCTCCTCTACCTGTTCCCTCATGTGTGCCTTCACCTCTGCTGACACATGGTATGCAGACTGCCATACTGGGGGATTAGTACCAGTGTCCACATGGTGAACTGCTAAGTGTGTCCTCCCAGGCTCCCCTGTGAAGACTTCGGTGTGACCGCGACGCGACCAATCACAACAAGCCGTGACGTAATTTCAGGTCCTGAATGCCTAATTCTAGGCATTCAGAATTTGAAAATTACGTCACGGCTTGTGATTGGTCGCGTCGCGGTCACATGGGCGGCACGCGACCAATCACAAGCCGTGACATCACGGAAGGAAGTAAAAGCGCGCATTTTAAGTAAAGAAGGCTGCCGGTTACTACCAGGGCGCGTCAGAGGGTGAGTATATCCCTATTTTTTATTTTAATTCTTTATTTTACACATTAATATGGATCCCAGGGCCTGAAGGAGAGTTTCCTCTCCTTCAGACCCTGGGAACCATCAGGGATACCGTCCGATACTTGAGTCCCATTGACTTGTATTGGTATCGGGTATCGGATTAGATCCGATACTTTGCCGGTATCGGCTGATACTTTCCGATACCGATACTTTCAAGTATCGGATGGTATCGCTCAACACTAATAGGGACCAACACCCAAACCTTCTGTCCCTCCTCGTAGGCCCTCAGTCTGGCATTACGGTCGTACCAGACCTTCTGGTTGATTTGGGCCTGGGTCACGTTCTCATGGGCCAGGTTGCTCAGTTTTTGCATTCTCTCTCTGAGCCGCAGTACATATTCGACCACTGAGACTCCAGTAGTTCTGGGGTCGTCCTCCCAACAGTCCTT
This sequence comes from Ranitomeya variabilis, assembly GCF_051348905.1. Lineage (NCBI taxonomy): Eukaryota > Metazoa > Chordata > Amphibia > Anura > Dendrobatidae > Ranitomeya > Ranitomeya variabilis. Next base: position 4,699,931 of record NC_135238.1, read on the forward strand.
AATCAAATCAAGTGGCCCCCTGACCCTCCTCCCATAAACCAGTTCAAAGGGGGAGAATCCAGTAGACGCCTGGGGTACCTCTCTGTAGGCAAACAACAGATGGGGGAGGTACCGCTCCCAGTCTCTCCCTTCAGTCTCCACCTGCATTTTGAGCATTTGCTTTAATGTTCCATTAAAACGCTCGCAGAGTCTGTTGGTTTGGGGATGATAGGCGCTGGCCACAACATGCTGCACTTGTATTCTCTCACAGAGGCTTTCCATCAGATCGGACATGAACTGGGTTCCCTGATCGGTCAACATTTCCCTGGGGAATCCCACACGAGAGAACACAGTCAGTAAAGCATCCGCCACCTTGTCTGCTCGGATGGAGGACAGTGCCACAGCTTCCGGGTATCGTGTAGCATAGTCCACCACTGTGAGAATGTACTTTTTGCCAGAGCTGCTAGGGATTGCAAGTGGCCCTATGATATCCACAGCCACTCACTGGAAAGGCTCATCGATCACAGGCAGTGGTATCAATGGAGCTTTCCGTATATTCCCGGACTTTCCAACTCTCTGACAAACTGCGCAGGGTTGACAGTAAGGCCGGAGTCACACTGGCGACAAAAAACGGACGAGTGCAATGCGATAAAAAAAAATCACATTGCACTCAGACCAATGTTAATCTATGGGGCAGCTCCCAGCAGCCGATTTTTTGTTGGCCGTTTTCATCGGGCCGAGAAAATCGCAGCATGCTGCGATTGTCACCGATTATCGGATCGGATTCACCAATGCAAGTCTATGGGTGTGATGAAAAATCGGATTCCAAATGGACCACAAGTGTGACTTATGATAAAATCGCAAGACTTCTCCAGGTGACCGGAAATTGCATCAGGCATTGTCAGGAAGCTTTGGCATGCAAATTACACTGGAACAGATTAAAAAAAAGGAACAACGTCACGGATTCCTAAAAGCATGTCGACGCTTATTAACGTTGAGATACTCATAGTTCAGGTCCAAGAGAGGCCAGAACTATGTGACCAGAGAGATGCCCACTAGGCCGACCGGGCATGCAAGGAGGCAGCGTGGAAAAGAATCTGTTGCCCACTGTTCACAGATTATGCGGACAGATCTCGAGAGGATCAGGAGAGAATTAGTAAGTAAAATTATGTAAAAATGTTTACATTTTAATTTTACAATGTGTCACTAAACTAAAATGTACAATATTCATATGTTATATTAAATTTGAAAAATGTGCCCTCCTTTACAGCTAAACCGTTTAAAAGCAATACGTGTGAATCTTTACACAATATAATTTCTAGATCCATGAATGTTGCCCCCATTAATTTTTTTATGAGCTATATTGCAGTAATTACCAAATTTAGCACACAACAAATGTGTTGCTTTTCTCATTGATGTTTTGCCCCATCTTAGCCAGTATACAGGTGAATGCTTTGGCCTTAAGTAATAACAGATGTTCTTACCCATACCTCAAAACCTCATCATTGTAGTCATTTTATGTTCAAGTATGTTCTGATGAAGGCCCTTTTCCGCCCTGAAATCGTTACTACTTTTGTATTATTGGTCTGGAGCCATAACAAAAATAAATCATATAATTTTGATATTGATTGCAAAGTATATTTGTATATGCTCAGAACATATCCATATTTGTGGTTTGAACACTTGTGTTTTGTGTTACATTGCAGTGAATGATGTGACAAGGCGTTGGCGCAGCTGTAGGGACTATAGGAGGGAGAGACAGCTGCGGGCCTGGAGTGGAGTGGCTGCAACCACCAAGAGGAAATACCTCTACTTCGACCGCCTTAATTTCCTAACTCCGGTGATGGATCTGAGAACTTAAGTGCATGGCTTTAAAAAGGTTGTATTTGCTTTTGGTGTCAAATAGTAATGTTATGTTTTTTATTTAACAAAAATATAGCACGGAGTCAAACCTTACGGAGAGGGAGACGGGTTCCAAATCCGAGGTGCAAATTGATCCAGTGGGTGATGGTGGTGAAGAGGCAGGTCCTTCTTCAGCACTTTCAAGATGCACCCAAGCACCCCCACCACCGGAATCTGCAAGCCAGGCAGCACATCCAGAGGACCAGGGCATCAGTAGCAGTCCCACCATGGCCACACATGTTTATACATTTTTTGTAAATTTTAAATATTTTCATAAATAGGCAGAAATGTTATATATATAAATTTATCGTTAACAAAAGGTACAATATGTCCTGAAAAACAATCTCAAAATCACTGGGATATATAGAAGCTCCAAAGCTAATATATAAAGTGACATGTAGCATTAATAAGTGATCAAAAAGGCCAAAATTGTCTCTGTCACTAAGGGGTTAATATTGGCAGTTCTTACTCACCCAGTTGGGCGTAGATTTCTGCTCTTTGGAAGCTGCCCATAATTATGCACCCTCTGTTGTCCACTATGGTGATGTTCTTGGTGAGAGCGTAGGCTTTTCTTTCCATGGTCATGGTCTTATGATCTTCTCCAGCAATAGCGCATTCTATGAATTCCTCGCCCTCCTCCATCACGTACTTACAGGAGTTAATGAAGGAGGATTTCCCATGACCAATGTAGCCAAATATCTGGAGGAGAACCCGGGAGTATCCCTGATCACCACGACTTGTGAAACCAGAGAGCTTCCAGAGTGTCGATAGAAAGCCCTGATGGTCCAGGCTGAAGTTCAGGATACTTTTCCTTAGCTGGTCTGGATCCATCTCTCATGGATTGCTCCTTCTCACCACCTCTCCTATTTTCTCTCCTCTTTCTAGGTCTTGCGTTTTCTTCAGTTATCTCAGATTTTTCTGAATACTTTCATTTTCGGTGGCTTACAGGAAGCGGAGGTGTGGTGTATTATATAGCAGGGTGTTTCTGAACATTCATTTTTTCTACATGACTTGGGTCAATATGATGGAGGCGAACAAATGAGGTGACAAATAAAAGACACTCCCTGTCCCTGCTGTATTTATTATAACACTCAGGACAGTGGAATGTATAGACATAACGTGTTCATCACTGCTGCATTCAGAGGTTACAGTCCTAATAGTCCTTAGCAATGTGATCCAAGGAGGCGCAACAATTATAACATACAGTGGGTACGGAAAGTATTCAGACACACTACATTTTTCACTCTGTTTAATTGCAGCCATTTGGTAAATTAAAAAAAGTTAATTTTTTCTCATTACTGTGCACTCTGCACCCCATCTTCACTGAAAATAACAAATGTACATATTTTTGCAAATTTATTAAAAAAGAAAAACTGAAATATCCCATGGTCATAAGTATTCAGACCCTTTGCTGAGCCACTCACATATAAGTCCCATGCTGTCCATTTCCTTGTGATCCTCCTTGAGATGGTTCTACTCCTTCATTGTAGTCCAGCTGTGTTTAATTAAACTGATAGGACTTGATTTGGAAAGGCGCACGCTACAAAACACATGAAGGACTCCCAGACTATGAGAAATAAGATTCTCTGGTCTGATGAGATGAAGATAGACCTTTGTGGTGATAATTCTAAGCGGTATGTGTGGAGAAAACCAGGCACTGCTCATCACCTGCCCAATACAATCCCCACAGTGAAGCATGGTGGTGGCAGCATCATGCTATGGGGGTGTTTTTCACCATCTAAATTGACGGAACTGGAGAGGATCTGCAAGGAAGAATGGCCGAGGATCCCCAAATCCAGGGGTGAAAAACTTGTTGCATCATTCCCAAGCAGACTCATGGCTGTACTAGCTCAAAGGGGGCTTCTCCTCAATACTGAGCAAAGGATCTGAAGACTTATCACCATGGGAGATTTCAGTTTTTCTTTTTTAAAACATTTGCAAAAATTTCTACATTTCTGTTTTTGTTCAGTGACGATGGGGTGCAGTGTACATTAATGAGGAAAAAATGAAGTTTTGTGAATTTACCAAATGGCTGAAACAAAGAGTGAAAATGTAAAGGGGTCTGAATACTTTCCGTACCCACTGTATATATATTCCATGTGTTGTAATCGGATGTGTATATACCATACGCTCACTGTGAAAGCGCCTGATATCCGGCCTAGTAGCAAAAGCAGCCGTTGCCTCGTCCATCTATCCTGAGTTCCTGACCATCGTTGGCACGCGGAGTGCTGTTCGTGACACCAGGAATCTCTTTTAGGAAGCCCAGATGTCCACCACCTTCTGTGCGTCCAAGGTTAGGAAGACAGAAGAGCGGAAACATCGTCTCTGAAGCTCCGAGTGCCGCCCCTTAGGAGCCAACGGATCCATTGTGATGACGAATCTGTAACCTCAGTCAGAATCAGGATATTTTCCGGACTCAATAATGAATTTGCTCTGGGGCGAGGGGGCACAGTAGGGAACGTTCCTGCCTCCCTAAGGGGACAATTAGAGATATCAACATTTCGGTTATAAAATTAAATTTTTATGTTAATTTTAATATCCAGCGCGCAAGGTCAAAAGAAGTTTGTGGGTTTTGGAATATTCCTTCAGTCAAGGAACCTGGGAAAGTAGTATATCAACGGTGGCAAAATGTCAATCAGGACCTAACAGCAGATGTGAAGTCCTCCGCATGGTACGTGTGGCCATGAGGTCTTGTAGCATCAATTCTCACCCAACTTGTTGCTGATCATACGCTGCGGAATAAACTGGTGAGGAGCCACTGCGCCCACCTCTCTGGACATCGCCGCTGGTGGGTGCGGCGAGGCCTGTGAAAGGGTTGGCATTCTTATGAAGGAGGCGCTAGACAGCAGCAGCCGCCATCATTGGAGGATGTAGATAATGAGGAATATGGTCACGTCTGACCTGCAGGGAAGTGTGGAGCGACTAGATGCCCCGGCTCCAGAATTCTCCAGTAAGCGAAGCTTCCACCAACTGGACACAATAATCTCTCCTCTGAAGCGGAGAATTATTACAGCTTCTGACCGCCAGCCCCGAAGATATATCATCCCCCTACGAGGGTCAGAAGTACACCCTGGTGAGATGCAGCATGATCCACCACCAGCGGACAGCCATAGCACCTGAATGTGACCTGTCTGACCGCGTTCATTCACATTTTCATTTTCTGCCGTTTTAGAGGAACAATGAAAGGAAAAAAATTACGATCCAGTAAATGCTTTCAAAAATAAGTTTTTAATAATTTTTCCATATTTCTTGTAATAATATAACATTTAATTCATGTTCCTGGAGATTCATCCATCCACACTGACTCGTGGCTGGAACGTCAGACAGCAGCATCACAGAGACCACCCAGTGCTTAAAAAATGTGGTTAAAAATTTTTAAAAATTATGAAAAACGATTACAAAAACTTGAAAAATACATCTCATATATAAATAACAAAAAAATAATACTATAAAACTAGCGTGCGGCCATCAGGGGGCGCTCTGGGCAGAGTCTTTACTGCGCAGGAGGCTGGACTGCTTCTCCATCAGTTTACTGAACAGTCCGTTTGGGTTCTGTAGAAGTTGTGCGTGTTTCCCGCACTCCACCACTCTCCCCTGGTCCAGAACGGCCACCGCGTCTGCGTTCTGGATGGTGGACAGGCGATGGGCGATAATGAGAACCGTGCGTCCCTCCATCAGACGTTCCAGCGCCTCCTGAACAAGATACTCGTTTTCTGCATCCAGAGCGCTGGGCGGAAAGAAAAGCAAAAATGAAAATATGAAAATCACAGAAGAAGCAAAAATATTGGACGCACAGGATCCACATTGCCGTACTGCCGCGAGGCGGCCCAGCTAGTCCTCTGCCGTACTGCCGCAAGGCGGCCCAGCTAGTCCTCTGCCGTACCGCCACGAGGCGGCCCAGCTAGTCCTCTGCCGTACTGCCGCGAGGCGGCCCAGCTAGTCCTCTGCCGTACTGCCGCGAGGCGGCCCAGCTAGTCCTCTGCCGTACTGCCGTGAGGCGGCCCAGCTAGTCCTGTGCCGTACTGCCGCGAGGCGGCCCAGCTAGTCCTCTGCCGTACTGCCGCGAGGCGGCCCAGCTAGTCCTCTGCCGTACTGCCGCGAGGTGGCCCAGCTAGTCCTGTGCCGTACTGCCGCGAGGCGGCCCAGCTAGTCCTCTGCCGTACTGCCGCGAGGCGGCCCAGCTAGTCCTCTGCCGTACTGCCGCGAGGCGGCCCAGCTAGTCCTCTGCCGTACTGCCGTGAGGCGGCCCAGCTAGTCCTCTGCCGTACTGCCGCGAGGTGGCCCAGCTAGTCCTGTGCCGTACTGCCGCGAGGCGGCCCAGCTAGTCCTCTGCCGTACTGCCGCAAGGCGGCCCAGCTAGTCCTCTGCCGTGCTGCGGCTCAATGGTCAGTCTACCGTATTGCTGCAAAGACGAATCCAGTACTGCGGGCAGAGATCCCAGAGAGGGCCCGGCAGAGATCCCAGAGAGGGCCCGGCAGAGATCCCAGAGAGGGCCCGGCAGAGATCCCAGAGAGGGCCCGGCAGAGATCCCAGAGAGGGCCCAGACAGAGATCCCAGAGAGGGCCCAGACAGAGATCCCAGAGAGGGCCCAGACAGAGATCCCAGAGAGGGCCCAGACAGAGATCCCAGCGAGGGCCGGACAGAGATCAAACACGTCCACGGCTTTAACCCTTAACTCGTAGAAGACCAGCAATGATGAAAACTGTGTGCAGGACTGTGTAGATGACGAACCTTACCTTGTCGCTTCATCCAGGAGAAGGATTCGTGGGTTCTGAAGAAGAGAAAAATATGAAACAAACTATCAGTTCAGACTCCGAAATATGAAAGCTAAGATACTAAGTAATGTTATGTAGCTGCCTGATAATAAAGTGAATGAGACGGACTGCAATACCAGGCACAACCTGCAACCGGAGGGGCGCTGCTTCTGTAATAAAAGCAGAGCGCCTTGCTTCTAATCTCATACACATCACAGACACGGCCGACCCACCGTGAAAGTTTAAGGGCTGTGCAGGATCAAACACGTGGCTGATTTCTTGTAATAACAGCGCCCCTCCCTGACCACTGGTTGTGTCTGGTATTGCAGCTCAGCTCCACTACTGAGAATACTACTAATCCTCTTCACGAGCGCCTCCACCAAGATGATCTTCCTAATTAAAGAAACTCCAACCCCAACAACCTTTTGGTAATCAGATTGTGACCAGTCCTGAAACCTACAGGTGTTATCTGAAGACTCACCTTCAGTAACGCCCGGGCAATGGCAATTCTTTGTTTCTGTCCACCTGAAGAACAATACACGTGTACTTTAGCTCAACGCATGAAGGTAAAAAGGGGAACATGTCTCTTAATTTGCTTTGAAAGGGGCACCTCTCACCAAAATAAATTGTCCTGTTTTTCCTCCTATTTTATTCCCGTTGCTTGAGTATTTCACATTTGTTTATTCATTTTTAAAGATTTGTCATCCGGTTACAGAGATACAGGACTTTTCATGTATTACTAATTTATAGTGGGTGTGGCTCACAGATAAATTCACCTGAAGACACACCCCTGAGGATCCTGTGAGCCAATCAAGGGAGCATCGGGAATAAAATATCAGAAATAAAAAATGAAATTAAACAATATTAAAAAATATAAAATTAAAATGTAGGAGATACTGGAAACTATCAGTAACGCTCATGATAGGGAAATAAAAGAAACCTCCCAGGACAACCCTGAGCTCCTGATAAGATAATTCGTCCTCCCCGGACGCACTGGTTACGAGTAAATCCATATTGGTCGGTTCCTGGCAGGCGGCCGTACCTGACAGAAGGATGCCTTTCTCCCCAACCACAGTATTAAATCCTTCAGGAAAACTTTGAATAAATCCCATTGTGTTGGCGATCTCGGCCACCCTCCGGATCTGCTCTTGGGTGACTGTGGAGGGGTCTTCTGCCCCATAGGCGATGTTCTCGGAGATTGAGCAGGAGAACAACACTGGTTCCTGCACCAGAGGAAAGGCAAAGGCCATGAATCAGCAAAAACTTCTACGTGAACTTTGGTAATCTTTCAAATAAAAGATAAGAAAGTCACAAGCCGTGCACGGCTATAGGAGCCAAAGCCGCACAGCTAAAGGAGCCAACCAGCCGTGCACAGCTACAGGACCTAACCAGCCATACACAGCTACAGGACCTAACCAGCCATACACAGCTACAGGACCTAACCAGCCATACACAGCTACAGGACCTAACCAGCCATACACAGCTACAGGACCTAACCAGCCATACACAGCTACAGGACCTAACCAGCCATACACAGCTACAGGACCTAACCAGCCATACATAGCTACAGGACCTAACCAGCCATACACAGCTACAGAACCTAACCAGCCATACACAGCTACAGGACCTAACCAGCCATACACAGCTACAGGACCTAACCAGCCATACACAGCTACAGGACCTAACCAGCCATACACAGCTACAGGACCTAACCAGCCATACACAGCTACAGAACCTAACCAGCCATACACAGCTACAGAACCTAACCAGCCATACACAGCTACAGAACCTAACCAGCCATACACAGCTACAGGACCTAACCAGCCATACACAGCTACAGGACCTAACCAGCCATACACAGCTACAGGACCTAACCAGCCATACACAGCTACATAACCTAACCACCCATACACAGCTACAGGACCTAACCAGCCATACACAGCTACAGAACCTAACCAGCCATACACAGCTACAGAACCTAACCAGCCATACACAGCTACAGAACCTAACCAGCCATACACAGCTACAGAACCTAACCAGCCATACACAGCTACAGAACCTAACCAGCCATACACAGCTACAGAACCTAACCAGCCATACACAGCTACATAACCTAACCAGCCATACACAGCTACAGAACCTAACCAGCCATACACAGCTACAGAACCTAACCAGCCATACACAGCTACAGAACCTAACCAGCCATACACAGCTACATAACCTAACCAGCCATACACAGCTACAGAACCTAACCAGCCATACACAGCTACAGGACCTAACCAGCCATACACAGCTACAGAACCTAACCAGCCATACACAGATACAGAACCTAACCAGCCATACACAACTACAGGACCTAACAAGCCATACACAGCTACAGAACCTAACCAGCCATACACAACTACAGGACCTAACCAGCCATACACAGCTACAGGACCTAACCAGCCATACACAGCTACAGAACCTAACCAGCCATACACAGCTACAGGACCTAACCAGCCATACACAGCTACAGGACCTAACCAGCCATACACAGCTACAGGACCTAACCAGCCATACACAGCTACAGGACCTAACCAGCCATACACAGCTACAGAACCTAACCAGCCATACACAGCTACAGGACCTAACAAGCCATACACAGCTACAGAACCTAACCAGCCATACACAGCTACAGGACCTAACCAGTCGTACAAAGCTACAGGACCTAACCAGCCATACACAGCTACAGGACCTAACAAGCCATACACAGCTACAGAACCTAACAAGCCATACACAGCTACAGAACCTAACCAGCCATACACAGCTACAGGACCTAACCAGCCATACACAGATACAGAACCTAACAAGCCATACACAGCTACAGAACCTAACCAGCCATACACAGCTACAGGACCTAACCAGCCATACACAGCTACAGAACCTAACCAGCCATACACAGCTACAGGACCTAACCAGCCATACACAGCTACAGAACCTAACCAGCCATACACAACTACAGGACCTAACAAGCCATACACAGCTACAGAACCTAACCAGCCATACACAACTACAGGACCTAACCAGCCATACACAGCTACAGGACCTAACCAGCCATACACAGCTACATAACCTAACCAGCCATACACAGCTACAGGACCTAACCAGCCATACACAGCTACAGGACCTAACCAGCCATACACAGCTACAGGACCTAACCAGCCATACACAGCTACAGGACCTAACCAGCCATACACAGCTACAGAACCTAACCAGCCATACACAGCTACAGGACCTAACAAGCCATACACAGCTACAGAACCTAACCAGCCATACACAGCTACAGGACCTAACCAGTCGTACAAAGCTACAGGACCTAACCAGCCATACACAGCTACAGGACCTAACAAGCCATACACAGCTACAGAACCTAACAAGCCATACACAGCTACAGAACCTAACCAGCCATACACAGCTACAGGACCTAACCAGCCATACACAGATACAGAACCTAACAAGCCATACACAGCTACAGAACCTAACCAGCCATACAAAGCTACAGGACCTAACCAGCCATACAAAGCTACAGGACCTAACTAAACATACACAGCTAGAGGACCTAACCAGTCATGGGATTCTGGTCAATTCAAATTTGATTTGTTACAAATCCAATCGCTCATCTTTCGCCATGAGGTTAGTGGAGATTCCGCATTGTTTGGGTGGGTTATCATCAGTCTTATCAGCATTTCCATGCTCTACCTGTTTTTACGGTGACATATAGAAACTCATGGAAAGGACCGTCTCTGAGGAGCGTTAACATAAAGGGCGGACAGGTTACCTGGCTGACGGTGCCGATCTTCGACCGTAACCAGAGCGGGTTGAGGTTTTGCATGTTGTGGTCATCAATATGGATGGATCCTGGGAAAACAGATGGTGGATATTATCAGTGCTTGCAGGAGATTATGGTACGGCCGTGAAGAGCGTTCAGTGAGAGAAGACGACTATACCGGGCATTGCGGCCATCCCTGTTTGGTGGGAATAACACAACTAGACCCATAGGGACTGCTCACCCAGGCACTACCTGGCCATCCGGTCCTGCCAGTCTTGCAGTCAGTTATTACAGGATGTCCATTCCTGGATGGACCATTACCAGCCGCAGCAGGTCGTGATCCGTGAAGTGTCCAACATCTTACCTGTACTAGGATCATACAGCCTCAGCAGCAGCGAAACCAGGGTGGATTTTCCTGAACCACTTGGTCCCACCACGGCCATCACAGATCCAGACGGCACAGAGAGGTTCAACCCTTGGAAAATAGGAGCATCGGGCCGGCTGGGGTACATGAAGCCGACATCTCGGAAATCCAGGGCACCTCTAAACTTTTCTGGTGGGATCACTAATCCCTCTGGAATAAAAGAGAAACACGGCCCACCACCAGGATTATCAGAGATCGGTCATCACCAGTCACAGATCATCATACAACCATCATTCTCCATCATCATCCATCACTTCTCATCCAGATTCATCAGTGCATTATCATCATCGTCAATGACATCCGACTCATCATCCCTGTACTGGAGTGATCTTCATCCCTCCATCATCGCCTTCATCCAGCAGTCATCCTGCATGAACCATCTCCCACAATCATGATCCATCAGTATTCACCAACAGACGCCATTGTTTTTACAACACAGACCTGAGGAGGCTGCTGTACTTACTTGTGTGAAAATCCTTATTTGAATGGTCGTAAAATCCAGATATGAAGACAAGCATTTTCTGAGTCCAGTCAGAGAATGGGAAAACTCAAGTTTGAGTAGGTATGCTCAGTCCGCCTAGTCTGACTGACAGCTATTCAATATCCACCCACCCAACCTCACTGACAACTGCAGCTTGTACTGAGCAGTATAAGATCTCTGCATCAGTAGCAGGGAGGAGGGACACTGAGGAGCTGTCATTCAGGCTAGGTGGGCAGAGATTCAGCAGCAGGGAGGAGGGACACTGAGGAGCTGGCACTCAGGCTAGGTGGGCAGAGATTCAGCAGCAGGGAGGAGGGGCACTGAGGAGCTGGCACTCAGGCTAGGTTGGCAGAGATTCAGCAGCAGGGAGGAGGGATGCTGAGGAGCTGGCACAGACTAGGTGGGCACATATTCAGCAGGGAGGAGGGACACTGAGGAGCTGGTACTCAGGCTAGGTGGGCAGAGATTCAGCAGCAGGGAGGAGGGACACTGAGGAGCTGGCACTCAGGCTAGGTGGGCAGAAAATCTGCAGCAGGGAGGAGGGACACTGAGAAGCTGTCACTTGGGTCAGGGGTGCGGAGATCAAGTTAAAATTCCATAAAGCGCTATCCAGCCATTCTGACATGAATTTTTACAGAAAAGGATGCAGATTGCATTATGAAATCTGGAGACAGAACCACATTAGGCTATGTTCACACTTTGCGGGTTTTGCCGCGGATCCGCAGCGGATTTGACACTGCAGATCCGCAGCAGTTTTCCATGCAGGGTAAAGTACAATGTTACCCTATGGAAAACAAAACCCGCTGTGCACATGCTGCGGATTTCCGCGGAAAAAGCCGCGCGGCTTTTCTGCGGAAAAAAAGAAGGAGCATGTCACTTCTTGGTGCAGAATCGCAGCGATTCTGCACCCATAGAAATGCATTGATCCGCTAACTTCCCGCATGGGGCTGTGCCCACGTTGCGGGAAGTTAAGCGGATAATGTGCAGATGGTACCCGGGGTGGAGGAGAGGGTTGTTGTCCTGAACAGGACCTGTGGTGACGTCGCGGTCACATGACCGTGACGTCTCGAAGGTCCTTGTCGGCACAGCCGCTTGCAGCGCCGAGGAGATCGCGACGTCAGAGGGTGAGTATAGCCAATTTTTATTATTTTTTACATTACTATTGATGCTGCATATTGCTGCATATGCAGCATCAATAGTACAGGAGTAATCCCGCAGCGGAAACCGTGGAACAAACCGCGATAAATCTGCAGGGATAACCGCAGCGGTTTTGCCCTGCAGATTTATCAATTCCGCTGCGGGATTAACCCGCAGAGGAACCCGCAAAGTGTGAACGTGGCCTTAATCACAAGTCAGTTATCATCCATGATCCATAAATCGTCCCCCATCATCCAGCCGGTGATCATCCATCCCTCACGCTCCTCATACATGGCTACCGCCATATTACAGTCTCCTTCTTATCTTCTGTACTTTGATCTCACCATTAAAAGGCATCAGAGGTTTCCGGTCCAGCAGTTCCCAGATACGAGACCCTGCACCGAATCCCTTCATCAGCTCCGAATAGAAAGAGCTGAGCCCTGGAACACAAAGTGCGGCCATAAATACAGGATGTTCAGGTAATTACGGGCGCTGGAGATATGTGACCAAAGTATGTTCTGTATCTACGGGTCAGAGATTAATCTCCAGGGAGATCGGTCTAATGAAGGTAATTAACACTGCGCTCCTCAAAAATAAAGTCTCCAAGGACAGCCAGGACGCGGGGCAGCGAGATGCCGAACAAAAGTGATAATGTCCAATATTGCGAGTACCTCCAATGCTGATCCCCACCCAGAAGGCGTACATCAGGAAGGAGGACAGCTCGCCCACGGTCATGTGTGCCGCCCCGGTCAGGAGGCCGCCTTTATACAACACCGCCAACACAATGAGGTTTCCTGACAGGCCGGTCTGCAGAATAGAAGAAAGGATCTCAGGGTACAGGAGATGGAAGACCAGAGATGTCACAGTCATGGGTCAGAAAAGAAAACAGGGCACAATGTGGACATCGGGTCACTACTCACAAGACCAAAGAATCCGGCTCGGGCAAAGGCCTCCTTATAGGCCAAGTCAAGCACGTAGTCCACTTTACCATCATATTTCTCCATCTCCAGCATCTCTTTTCCAAAGGCTCGCACTGTCCGGATGTTCCCAATACGCTCCTCCGACAGCTGAAGACAGGAGAGCAAAGATCAGAACAGAAGGTGCAAAACTAAGGTCACGGACAAAAGGTCAGCACAAAAAGCTCACTAATGGGAGACCGCCACAGAGGGCAGCAAAAAAGAGTCATCAATAAAAGGACAGCGATAGAAGGACTGCATAAGGGTCACCAAGAAAGTCACCAATAAAAGGACAACGATAGAAGGACAGCACAAGGGTGACCAAAAAACGGACAACGATAGAAGGACAGGACAAGGGTCACCAAGAAAGGGACAGCGGTAGGAGGCCAGCACAAGGGTCACCCAAAAAGGAACAGTGCTAGAAGGACAGCACAAGAGTCACCAAAGAAGGGACAGCGATAGAAGGACAGGACAAGGGTCAACAAAATGGGGACAGCTACAGAAGGACTGCACAAGGGACACCAAGAAAGGGACAGGACAAAGGTCATCAAAAAAGGGACAGCTATAGAAGGACAGCACAAGGGTCACCAATAAAGTGATAAGAGATAGAAGGACAAGATAAGGGTCATCAAAAAAGGGACAGGGATAGAAGGACTGCACAAGGGTCACCAATAAAGTGATAAGAGATAGAAAGACAGAACAAGGTTGAACAATAAGGAGACAGCCATAGACGGACAGGACAAGGGTCAACAAGAAAGGGACAGCAATAGAAGGACAGGACAAGGGTCAACAAGAAAGTCACCAATAAAGGAACAAAAAACAGCACAAGGGTCAACAATGAAGGGTGAAGGATAGAACGTCAGCACAAAGGTCACCAACATATTGTCTAGAAAAAATAAATTCCTCAGCCAACAGGATTATACAAATTAGAGCATAAAAAGGAGGTGATGACGTTTAGCCGCTATGACGCATGCATGATCAAGCACGCATGCTGGTGGGTGAATGCTGTAGTGTAGGAAGTGATGGCATTGAAGCAAATACACGATGCACCAAACTGTAATGGGGCAATATTTTGCTCTTTTCTTTCTGGAGCGGGGAATGGGGCGCAGTGAGGCCCGTGAGCTAGATGAGTGGCGAAGACAGAAGCTGAGCTGGCATCTTGGCTGGTGCTACTGTGCTGCAAGTTTCTATGTAAAGCCTAGCAGTCACATGATTTTTCATCAGCTGCAGCGCTCTGCATAGGCAGTGACTGAAGACAAAGCCTGCACTCTGCTCTCTACAGGTCCCTATTTTTCATCTCACTTAGGATTTTTTGAGAAGAGAGGCAGAGAGCTCTGGACCGGTTAAATTGCAAGTAAATGTCAGATCTATTGCCACGTGTCCCACCGAGTTTTACTATTACCATGTGACTTGTGTCATAAATGGCGACAAACATGCGCCGGCCCCTGAACGTGGCAACACTTACTCCAGGACTCCCTTTATTAAGACTGACATAGAAGACACCAAACTTATTGATTCTGCGCCTAAGTTCTTTATATATTTTTTCTAACCCCCAACTGGGGTCATCATTAACGATAAAGGTAGAGCAACAAATTAGTAACAAATGTAAAAAAAATAGAAAAAGGTAAAAACATGAAACATTTTACTTTAGAAATTGTCTGACTTCAACAATAAGCAGAAAATTCCTGGAGGAGAAATTATATTCACATCAGTGTTTTCTTAATATACAAACCAAGTGGCAGCACCGGGAAAGAACCGAAACTACGTCACCAGCTGACATGAGCGGCAACAGGACCGCGCGGCAGCACCGGGAATGTACCAGCACTATGTCACCAGCTGACATGAGCGGCAACAGGACCGCGCGGCAGCACCGGGAATGTACCAGCACTATGTCACCAGCTGACATGAGCGGCAACAGGACCGCGCGGCAGCACCGGGAATGTACCAGCACTATGTCACCAGCTGACATGAGCGGCACCAGACCCGCGCGGCAGCACCGGGAATGTACCAGCACTATGTCACCAGCTGACATGAGCGGCACCAGACCCGCGCGGCAGCACCGGGAATGTACCAGCACTATGTCACCAGCTGACATGAGCGGCAACAGGACCGCGCGGCAGCACCGGGAATGTACCAGCACTATGTCACCAGCTGACATGAGCGGCACCAGACCCACGCGGCAGCACCGGGAATGTACCAGCACTATGTCACCAGCTGACATGAGCGGCAACAGGACCGCGCGGCAGCACCGGGAATGTACCAGCACTATGTCACCAGCTGACATGAGCGGCAACAGGACCGCGCGGCAGCACCGGGAATGTACCAGCACTATGTCACCAGCTGACATGAGCGGCAACAGGACCGCGCGGCAGCACCGGGAATGTACCAGCACTATGTCACCAGCTGACATGAGCGGCACCAGACCCGCGCGGCAGCACCGGGAATGTACCAGCACTATGTCACCAGCTGACATGAGCGGCACCAGACCCGCGCGGCAGCACCGGGAATGTACCAGCACTATGTCACCAGCTGACATGAGCGGCACCAGACCCACGCGGCAGCACTGGGAATGTACCAGCACTATGTCACCAGCTGACATGAGCGGCAACAGGACCGCGCGGCAGCACCGGGAATGTACCAGCACTATGTCACCAGCTGACATGAGCGGCAACAGGACCGCGCGGCAGCACCGGGAATGTACCAGCACTATGTCACCAGCTGACATGAGCGGCAACAGGACCGCGCGGCACCACCGGGAATGTACCAGCACTATGTCACCAGCTGACATGAGCGGCACCAGACCCGCGCGGCAGCACCGGGAATGTACCAGCACTATGTCACCAGCTGACATGAGCGGCACCAGACCCACGCGGCAGCACCGGGAATGTACCAGCACTATGTCACCAGCTGACATGAGCGGCACCAGACCCGCGCGGCAGCACCGGGAATGTACCAGCAGTATGTCACCAGCTGACATGAGCGGCACCAGACCCGCGCGGCAGCACCGGGAATGTACCAGCAGTATGTCACCAGCTGACATGAGCGGCAACAGGACCGCGCGGCACCCCAGGGAAAGTACCAACACTACATCACCAGCTGACATGAGCGGCACCAGACCTGCGCAGCACCACCAGGAACTCTCCAACACTACTTCACCAATTGATATGAGTGGCAACAGACCAGCATGGCAGGAGCATACCAACACTAAATCACCAGTTGGCATGAGTAGCACTAGCAGGAACGTACCAACACTACGTCACCAGCTGACATGAGCAGAACCAGACCCGCGTGGCACCACCAGGAACATACCAACACTACATCACCAGCTGTCATGAGTGGCACCAGACCCACGCGGCACCACCAGGAACATACCAACACTACGTCACCAGCTGTCATCAGTGGCACCAGACCCACGCGGCACCACCAGGAACGTACCAACACTACGTCACCAGCTGTCATCAGTGGCAACAGACCCACGCGGCACCACCAGGAACGTACCAACACTACGTCACCAGCTGTCATCAGTGGCAACAGACCCACGCGGCACCACCAGGAACGTACCAACACTACGTCACCAGCTGTCATGAGTGGCACCAGACCCACACGGCACCACCAGGAACATACCAACACTACGTCACCAGCTGACATGAGAGGCACCAGACCTGCGCAGCACCACCAGGAACGTACCAACACTACATCACCAGCTGACATGAGCTGAACCAGACCCATGCGGCACCACCAGGAACGTACCAACACTACGTCACCAGCTGACATGAGCTGCACCAGACCTGCGCAGCACCACCAGGAACGTACCAACACTACGTCACCAGCTGACATGAGAGGCACCAGACCTGCGCAGCACCACCAGGAACGTACCAACACTACATCACCAGCTGACATGAGCTGAACCAGACCCATGCGGCACCACCAGGAACGTACCAACACTACGTCACCAGCTGACATGACCTGCACCAGACCTGCGCAGCACCACCAGGAACGTACCAACACTACGTCGCCAGCTGACATGAGCTGCACCAGACCTGCGCAGCACCACCAGGAACGTACCAACACTACATCACTGTCAGGAAATATGAAGAATATCTGGTTGTCGCAATTACACTTCTGGAACTTTCCGCAGCATTCCCTGGTACAAGCCCAAAGAAGGCACCAGCCTGCATGTAATCCTGTCTCCCTCTACACAGACCTAATGGGGGAGGTAAAGTACACACGCTGCATCCCCGTACAGCCCCCTCAGTCTGCCTGTGTAATTCTCCCCACTCTCTTCCCCCTCCCTGTCTCTTGTTATGCAGCTGTGTAACCTGAGACCCCCAGTGTGACCAGTTAAATCCGGACTGCCGGAAACAAGTTCCTTTGTCTTTGAAAACGTATATATCCTGGCACCGATTATTGATATAGGTATGAAACTTACATTTTTGGCATTTGCTTCGATAGAGCTACCCACCCTTTAGTTTTCTAGACTCCAGCTTCAGCAGAATCTAAGAAATGGATTCCTACTTAACCGGGTCATACAGCTACCCCATGTTTAGACTTAAATGTAAGCTAACCTCTTGAGAAGACATGTAATACTTTTGTCATCACTTTACGAGCTTTCCAGCTTAAGTTATGACTGATGTGAGTTTGTAACAAGGTTTTGAGTCTCTTTGGAAGACGGGAGTGCACCCATAGCTCCGCCCACTCGGTAAGGTCACGAATCAGAGGGTATAAAATATGGAACCTCATTTTAGGAGTTGTCTTTTGCTAGGGGAACCAGCCAGAAGAGACTGTGCAATCTGACCTGATGATTTGGGGGGATGGTTCCCCTCCCACACCACATGGCAATCATGATATGAGATAACTGTAAGTGTTTTCATCTTAAGGGTATGTGCACACGCTGCGGATTTTGCTGCGGATCCGCAGCGGATTTGACACTGCGGATCCGCAGCAGTTTTCCCAAAGTTTACAGTACCATGTAAACCTATGGGAAAAAAAACCGCTGTGCGCATGCTGCGGAAAAATCCGCGCGGAAACGCAGCGGATTATTTTCCGCAGCATGTCAACTCTTTGTGCGGATTCCGCAGCGGTTTTCAACCAGCACCAATAGGAAAGTGCAGTTGAAAACCCGCAGAGGAATCCGCAGAAGAAACCGCGAAAAAATCCACAGTGAAAACCGCAGTGGTTTTGCACTGCGGATTTTCCAAATCCGCTGCGGAAAAATCCGCAGCAGAATCCGCAACGTGGGCACATACCCTTAATCTCTTTTCATTTGTAATTGTCTGTACATATTGTATTTGTCTCAATCTTTTTAAACTTTTGTAAACACTGCCTATTTCTTTTTGGAGTAAAAGTTATAATAATTACTAGTTAAGTTTTCCTTGCTCTAAAAAGCAGTCCCCAACGTCCTCTGAAGTAAATTACGCTACTGATTGAGTTGGCTGCTGACCCGCTATTAATCATAGCAATCGGAGCTGGTGGCAGCGAAGTGTACTGAGCTTTTGGGGAAACTGGCAGTGACGGACGGCGTTTGATAACTGCATTTCGCGCCTGAGCGGGAGTAGTTATATTGTCCTCGCTACAGTGTGCCCAATAGCCAGTACACAGCAAGGCAGCCTTTCTGGCGACTAATTACCCTAGGTGCAGTACCCTGACTGATCTGAGGATAAGGGGGCGCCAGAGACCTGCAAGTTCCAAACCGGGACTGGGAAGTGGGATATCAATAAATCCCCGATGAAGAACTGGGGGCAACCAAACAAACCCGGTTCATGACAGTCACCAGCTGACAGGAGAGGCACCAGACCCATGTGGCACCACCAGGAACGTACTGACACCGTCACCAGCTGACATGAGCGGCACCAGACCTGCGCGGCACTACTGGGAACGTGCCTACACTACGTCACCAGCTGACATGAGCGGCACCAGACCTGCGCGGCACCACACTGGGAACGTACCTACACTACGTCACCAGCTGACATGAGCGGCACCAGACCTGCGCGGCACCACTGGGAACGTACCTACACTACGTCACCAGCTGACATGAGCGGCACCGGACCACTCCTTTATCAAAAGGTCACTAGTGGGACCGGTCAGAGGCGAGCGGTGGAGCCTCCTCCAGAGAAGATTACCTGAGTAGCTGCAGCAAGCGAGTCCTGGGTCAGCATAGAAACTTTCCGTAAATATCTCCCATAAATCACAGCGACAACAGCGAGTGGAGGGACGATGCTCAGGACAAACATGGCCAGTTGCGGAGAGACGAAAAACTGCGCAGGAGGAGAAGAAAATCATGAGGAACAAAGGAGCAATATCTGTGCATGACTGTAGACGTGTGAGGAGACACAGGAGCGGATTCATGTAATGTTGTATCCAAACGATTTGAAAAAAAACCCCTGTTTTTCCCAGTATGCTGCTTCTCATAGCGGCAATTTTGCATTAACTCTAGATTGTTCTGAAGAGCGATCAGATGAATTTCAGCCCTGCCACAAAATTACCTGATGATATAATATCTGTGACCTTGCTAGCTCAGGAGGAAGTGTGAACAGGGACAAGGCAGCTGATGTCACTGCCAGGCTAACGTAAACTTTTTAAGTGTAGATTGGGTGTTTTAAAAAAGGATAAGGGGCTTCTCTTCCATGGAGGGGATCACTCACAATGTGCGGGGGCTTTTCATCCATGGGGGATCACTCACTATTACATCTAAGATCAAGGACATAAATACAGAACGGGATCTAATCCTCC
Source organism: Ranitomeya variabilis (assembly GCF_051348905.1). Taxonomy (NCBI): domain Eukaryota; kingdom Metazoa; phylum Chordata; class Amphibia; order Anura; family Dendrobatidae; genus Ranitomeya; species Ranitomeya variabilis. The sequence continues at coordinate 4,720,101 of NC_135238.1, forward strand.
CCCAAGAACAACTTCTCCCACCATCGGAACTGACGCTATGTGCCCGGACCCCGCACATCTATCCGGACTTATCCCCTCTTTCCTGGATGTCTACGGTGAGCGGTAATTACATATACTGCATACTATACACGTATTATACACTTGCAGGACGTGCGGCCATTACCATCATCCCCACTCCGACAGAAGCCTGCGCTACAGCTCTCAGTCCATCCGATAGATTCTCTGTGATCGATCTGCCAATCAAAACTGTGTCTGCCGACAATCGATTGATCAGCTCCCCGGTACGAGTCTGGTCAAAGAAGCCGACCTCCTGCCTGAGAAGCGAGGAGAAGAGCGAGGAGCGCAGTCTGCGGACGATCCGCTGTCCTGGGGGCAGAAACGTGTCCATTATGGAGACAATGTAACAAATTATGACATGTGATTCATTGTACGGTCACACGCTGGGTGCCAACTCGACGTACGGTCACACTCCGGGCGCCGTCTCATCATACGATCATACATTGGGTGCAGTATCACCGTACGGTCACATACTAGGCGACGTCTCGCCATATGGTCACACACTGGGCGCCGTCTCATCGTACGGTCCCACACCGAGCGCCGTCTCATCAAATGATCACACCCTGGGTGTCATCTCATCGTATGGTCAGACACTATGTGCCGTCTCATCGTACGGTCTCACATTGGGCGCAGTATCATCGTACGGTCACACACTGGCCGCAGTCTCATCGTACGGTCATACACTGGGCACCGTCTCATCATACGGTCACACATTGGATTAAGTATCATCGTACGGTCACACATTGGGCGCAGTATCATCATATGGTCACACACTGGCCGCAGTCTCATCGTACGGTCAGACACTAGGTGCCGTCTCATCGTACGGTCAGACACTAGGTGCCGTCTCATTGTATGGTCTCACATTGGGCGCAGTATCATCGTACGGTCACACACTGGCCGCAGTCTCATCGTACGGTCATACACTGGCACCGTCTCATCATACGGTCACACATTGGCTGAAGTATCAGCGTACGGTCACACACTGGGCACCGTACCATCGTATGGTCACACATTGGGCGCCGTCTCATTGTACGGTCACATACTAGGCGACGTCTCGCCATATGGTCACACACTGGGCGCCGTCTCATCGTACGGTCCCACACTGGCCGCAGTCTCATCGTGCGGTCATACACTGGGCACCGTCTCATCGTGCGGTCATTCACTGGGCACCGTCTCATCGTACGGTCTCACATTGGGCGCAGTATCATCGTACGGTCACACACTGGCCGCAGTCTCATCGTACGGTCATACACTGGGCACCGTCTCATCATACGGTCACACATTGGATGAAGTATCAGCGTACGGTCACACAATGGGCACCGTATCATCGTACGGTCACACATCGGGCGCCGTCTCATGGTACGGTCACACACTGGATGAAGTATCATCGTACGGTCTTACATTGGGCACCATCTCATCGTACGGTCACACTGGGCGGCAGTCTCATCATACGGTCATACACTGGGCGGCAGTCTCATCATACGGTCATACACTGGGCGCCATCTCACCGTACGGTCACACACTGGGCACAGTCTCATCATACTGTCACACACTGGGCACCATCTCATCGTATGGTCAAACATTGGAGGAAGTATCATCACATGGTCATATTCTCAGCACCGTACTTCATACCTGAGGTTTGCATGAGGTAGACGCGAATGCCGTTGGCCGCTGCCCCTAACAGGAAGACCCCGCTCAGTAAGGCACACAGTGATGTAAGGCTGGACGTCAGGTCCTGCGCGGGATTTGAGTAGATCACATCGATCACTTTTCCCAGGAAAAATGGAGCCGACATGGTGATGACACTGGAGACGGTGAGGAAGCCGACCGCGGCTGCAGGAATAAGGCAGAGAATAGGATTAATACTGAAGAGAACACAGATAGCTCTAGTTATCGGGGACTCTCCATAGGGGATCGCCTCGCCACCAGTTGATCATCTTTCCACTGGGGACTGGGGCTATCAGGGAATTGTCTTTGCATTGTACATTGGGGGATTGTCTCGTCTTCATGGATAGTCCAACATTTAATGCTGTAAACCTTTTCGACAAAGGCTACCGCTGCAGGGATCCTCCACGTCAAGGACAGGAACCCAAGCTCTCACCCTCACACGGGCAGCAGCTCTTCCCCAGATTAGGGGGTGGGTGACTGATGACTTTAGGACACAATTAGGGATAATGGAATCAATTGTTGATCATATTTACATGGACAGTGATGGATCCTTCATGAAAGTCATCACCCATGAGATCTGATCTGCCTGTGCTCCATATCTGATGTCCATGTGAAGGTCAGAAGATACGAGGCGCCTGTATACTGGGAGGGAAGCTGCTCGGTGGGGGGCACCAGGCTAGGGGTCTTCTAAGGATTACTGATCTCATCATAAAACTGAGTGTGAACATGGCTGACCAAACAGAATTTATTGCAACTCTTTCCAAAGCTGAAGATATCAGGGAGGAACAAAGATCTGCTCCTAGCAGACGCTGCAGACCACCCTTATCTCCAGAGCCAGGCACAAGCCCGCAAACTACATGCACAGCCTAATAAATGACGAGAATACTGGTCATAAAAAAAAGCAGGATGGAAAAACGAGCGCACATGAAATGTACAAAAATAAATATTCACTGGTAGAACAAAACTGAAAGATTAAAAACAGGTAAAACACAAGTAGCAAAATATAAAGGCAACAAAACAAGAGATGATACATGTAATCAGTACACAATGGAAACTCATGGAAAATGGTACAATAAACATCCACAGGTGAAGGTGTGAATCCCATACAGCTGGATACAGACGGGACAAGACCCCACTAATCGTACAGAGCGGTCATGGACGCCATATAATACCACAGGTGAGAGGGGCCGACCCTGCGTTGTGTGTCCAAGGGGCAAAGCCATACAGAATACACAAATACGGGAAATAGAACCAAAATATAAACAATCAGGTAATAATCAAAAATAGGAGAAAAGCAAAATCTAGTGAGAAGTCACAGCCCACATAGACCAGACAGTGTGATAATAGTAATACACCTTATATAAATCCTTAAGGAGCAACGCAAGTAAAGCGTATCCGACCCAAAGACATGGAAACACTCCCCACGCACATCGCTGGTCAGGCCAGATTAAGCAACTCATTTTTTTCAGTTTCTATTTTATTTCTCCCCACCCCTGATGAAGCTGGCATGACCAGCGAAACGCGCAGGGTATATGTCCACCTACGACTCCGGCAGCTCTGCTTACAATATCACATTGCTATGATCTCACTGCCCGGTGTATGACTGGTACATCACACCCCACATGTATCCTTGTTCTATTATTACCCCATTGGTTATTAAACATATTTGCGTATTTTCTTTGACTTTCCCCCTTGGACACAACATGGGTCGGCCCCTCTTATATGGCGTCTGTGACCGCTCTGTATTAGTAGGGTCTTGTATCCAGCTGTATGGGGGGTTCTCTCTTTATGTTCCTTATTTCACCGTTGTGTCGGCGCCCGGTGATCTCACCCGCGGCCTCCGCTGCTTTATCACCTTTACACCCGACACGTTGCTTTTATCTGACTCTCACACCAGTAAATATTTATTTATGTGCCCCTCGTTTCTGTTCTTCTTTTCTCCTTTTGCCCCCCATCTGCAGAAACAGAGGTCCTGGGGGAAGGCAGATATGGCCACGGAGGGAGATCCCATTGGAGGACACCATGAGGATCCTCCGTCCATCAGTCAAATAATCCAGACACTTCACATAGGAAGGAAAAGGCACAGAAATGTTCAAGAGAGAGATGGATCTCCAGCATTTCATACAGGATGGTAAAGAAGAGGATGACTGCTCTGGACACAGCGCCACTGCTGGGCACAGGTCATGTCTGGTATTGCAGCTCATTACCAGTTAATATAAATAATGCAATACCAGAGGGAACCTGTGAGCAACAGTGGCGCTGTGCCCGGATATTCTGTCAGGCTCTTGCTGTAAGACACACGGGTCACAAAGCTTTCTGTGCAGCTGTAAGGCGGACGCCGCTCCCTCCTCTGACACTGTACACGGGCAATGAATGAGCGAGTACCGCACATTATAGGGGGAGGGGGGAGATGAAGCTTCAGTTTTAAAAGTGCAATAATGTGACATAACAATCAGTTAACAAAACAATGTAACATCTGCAAGAATAACAAAACGCCGGACCCTGGAAGAGAAAGTCCAACACCCCCCATGGAGCGCAGGGTCCGCCGAGGAGGAGACTTTGGAGTTAGTGCAAAGGGCACCACAGAAGAAGACTAACAATGAGGCACTGCTGAGAGACAGGAGCAGCACAGGCCGGATCCTGCCGAGAGACAGGAGCAGCACAGGCCGGATCCTGCCGAGAGACAGAAGCAGCACAGGCCGGATCCTGCCGAGAGACAGGAGCAGCACAGGCCGGATCCTGCCGAGAGACAGGAGCAGCACAGGCCGGATCCTGCCGAGAGACAGGAGCAGCACAGGCCGGATCCTGCCGAGAGACAGGAGCAGCACAGGCCGGATCCTGCCGAGAGACAGGAGCAGCACAGGCCGGATCCTGCCGAGAGACAGGAGCAGCACAGGCCGGATCCTGCCGAGAGACAGGAGCAGCACAGGCCGGATCCTGCCGAGAGACAGGAGCAGCACAGGCCGGATCCTGCCGAGAGACAGGAGCAGCACAGGCCGGATCCTGCCGAGAGACAGGAGCAGCACAGGCCGGATCCTGCCGAGAGACAGGAGCAGCACAGGCCGGATCCTGCCGAGAGACAGGAGCAGCACAGGCCGGATCCTGCCGAGAGACAGGAGCAGCACAGGCCGGATCCTGCCGAGAGACAGGAGCAGCACAGGCCGGATCCTGCCGAGAGACAGGAGCAGCACAGGCCGGATCCTGCCGAGAGACAGGAGCAGCACAGGCCGGATCCTGCCGAGAGACAGGAGCAGCACAGGCCGGATCCTGCCGAGAGACAGGAGCAGCACAGGCCGGATCCTGCTGAGGCCTCAGACACCTCCACAAATCACAGCAGAAAGGTCTCGAACACAACCACGAAAAAGGTCCCCGAGGGCCGAGAACAGGGAGAATCAACGATGAGAGACACTGCACAGTGCCCATGTACACAGAAGAACAGCCAGGATATACAAAGAAGTGGTACTGTGCAGTGTATATATACAGGACGAGAGGAGTGGTACTGTGCAGTGTATATATACAGGACAGGAGGAATGGTACTGTGCAGTGTATATATACAGGACAGGAGGAATGGTACTGTGCAGTGTATATATACAGGATAGGAGGAGTGGTACTGTGCAGTGTATATATACAGGACAGGAGGAGTGGTACTGTGCAGTGTATATATACAGGAGGAGTGGTCCTGTGCGGTGTATATATACAGGAGGAGTGGTACTGTGCAGTGTATATATACAGGAGGAGTGGTACTGTGCAGTGTATATATACAGGACAGGAGGAATGGTACTGTGCAGTGTATATATACAGGACAGGAGGAGTGGTACTGTGCAGTGTATATATACAGGACAGGAGGAGTGGTACTGTGCAGTGTATATATACAGGACAGGAGGAATGGTACTGTGCAGTGTATATATACAGGACAGGAGGAATGGTACTGTGCAGTGTATATATACAGGAGGAGTGGTACTGTGCAGTGTATATATACAGGACAGGAGGAATGGTACTGTGCAGTGTATATATACAGGACAGGAGGAGTGGTACTGTGCAGTGTATATATACAGGACAGGAGGAGTGGTACTGTGCAGTGTATATATACAGGACAGGAGGAGTGGTACTGTGCAGTGTATATATACAGGAGGAGTGGTGCTGTGCGGTGTATATATACAGGAGGAGTGGTACTGTGCAGTGTATATATACAGGAGGAGTGGTACTGTGCAGTGTATATATACAGGACAGGAGGAATGGTACTGTGCAGTGTATATATACAGGACAGGAGGAGTGGTACTGTGCAGTGTATATATACAGGACAGGAGGAGTGGTACTGTGCAGTGTATATATACAGGACAGGAGGAGTGGTACTGTGCAGTGTATATATACAGGAGGAGTGGTCCTGTGCGGTGTATATATACAGGAGGAGTGGTACTGTGCAGTGTATATATACAGGAGGAGTGGTACTGTGCAGTGTATATATACAGGACAGGAGGAATGGTACTGTGCAGTGTATATATACAGGATAGGAGGAGTGGTACTGTGCAGTGTATATATACAGGAGGAGTGGTACTGTGCAGTGTATATATACAGGACAGGAGGAATGGTACTGTGCAGTGTATATATACAGGATAGGAGGAGTGGTACTGTGCAGTGTATATATACAGGACAGGAGGAATGGTACTGTGCAGTGTATATATACAGGACAGGAGGAATGGTACTGTGCAGTGTATATATACAGGACAGGAGGAATGGTACTGTGCAGTGTATATATACAGGACAGGAGGAATGGTACTGTGCAGTGTATATATACAGGATAGGAGGAGTGGTACTGTGCAGTGTATATATACAGGACAGGAGGAATGGTACTGTGCAGTGTATATATACAGGACAGGAGGAGTGGTACTGTGCAGTGTATATATACAGGAGGAGTGGTCCTGTGCGGTGTATATATACAGGAGTGGTACTGTGCAGTGTATATATACAGGAGGAGTGGTACTGTGCAGTGTATATATACAGGAGGAGTGGTACTGTGCAGTGTATATATACAGGACAGGAGGAGTGGTACTGTGCAGTGTAAATATACAGGAGGAGCGGTACTGTGCAGTGTATATATACAGGAGGAGCGGTACTGTGCAGTGTATATATACAGGAGGAGTGGTACTGTGCAGTGTATATATACAGGGGGAGTGGTACTGTGCAGTGTATATATACAGGACAGGAGGAGCGGTACTGTGCAGTGTATATATACAGGAGGAGTGGTACTGTGCAGTGTATATATACAGGACAGGAGGAATGGTACTGTGCAGTGTATATATACAGGACAGGAGGAATGGTACTGTGCAGTGTATATATACAGGATAGGAGGAGTGGTACTGTGCAGTGTATATATACAGGACAGGAGGAATGGTACTGTGCAGTGTATATATACAGGACAGGAGGAATGGTACTGTGCAGTGTATATATACACACAGGAGGAGTGGTACTGTGCAGTGTATATATACAGGATAGGAGGAGTGGTACTGTGCAGTGTATATATACAGGAGGAGTGGTACTGTGCAGTGTATATATACAGGACAGGAGGAATGGTACTGTGCAGTGTATATATACAGGACAGGAGGAATGGTACTGTGCAGTGTATATATACAGGATAGGAGGAGTGGTACTGTGCAGTGTATATATACAGGAGGAGTGGTACTGTGCAGTGTATATATACAGGACAGGAGGAGTGGTACTGTGCAGTGTATATATACAGGACACGAGGAGCGGTACTGTGCAGTGTATATATACAGGACAGGAGGAATGGTACTGTGCAGTGTATATATACAGGACAGGAGGAATGGTACTGTGCAGTGTATATATACAGGATAGGAGGAGTGGTACTGTGCAGTGTATATATACAGGAGGAGTGGTACTGTGCAGTGTATATATACAGGACAGGAGGAATGGTACTGTGCAGTGTATATATACAGGATAGGAGGAGTGGTACTGTGCAGTGTATATATACAGGAGGAGTGGTACTGTGCAGTGTATATATACAGGATAGGAGGAGTGGTACTGTGCAGTGTATATATACAGGACAGGAGGAATGGTACTGTGCAGTGTATATATACAGGACAGGAGGAATGGTACTGTGCAGTGTATATATACAGGACAGGAGGAATGGTACTGTGCAGTGTATATATACAGGATAGGAGGAGTGGTACTGTGCAGTGTATATATACAGGACAGGAGGAATGGTACTGTGCAGTGTATATATACAGGATAGGAGGAGTGGTACTGTGCAGTGTATATATACAGGAGGAGTGGTACTGTGCAGTGTATATATACAGGACAGGAGGAATGGTACTGTGCAGTGTATATATACAGGATAGGAGGAGTGGTACTGTGCAGTGTATATATACAGGACAGGAGGAATGGTACTGTGCAGTGTATATATACAGGACAGGAGGAATGGTACTGTGCAGTGTATATATACAGGACAGGAGGAATGGTACTGTGCAGTGTATATATACAGGACAGGAGGAGTGGTACTGTGCAGTGTATATATACAGGAGGAGTGGTACTGTGCAGTGTATATATACAGGACAGGAGGAATGGTACTGTGCAGTGTATATATACAGGATAGGAGGAGTGGTACTGTGCAGTGTATATATACAGGAGGAGTGGTACTGTGCAGTGTATATATACAGGATAGGAGGAGTGGTACTGTGCAGTGTATATATACAGGACAGGAGGAGTGGTACTGTGCAGTGTATATATACAGGACAGGAGGAATGGTACTGTGCAGTGTATATATACAGGACAGAAGGAGTGGTACTGTGCAGTCTATATATACAGGACAGGAGGAGTGGTACTGTGCAGTGTATATATACAGGACAGGAGGAGTGGTACTGTGCAGTGTATATATACAGGACAGGAGGAGTGGTACTGTGCAGTGTATATATACAGGATAGGAGGAGTGGTACTGTGCAGTGTATATATACAGGATAGGAGGAGTGGTACTGTGCAGTGTATATATACAGGACAGGAGGAGCGGTACTGTGCAGTGTATATATACAGGACAGGAGGAGTGGTACTGTGCAGTGTATATATACAGGGGGAGTGGTACTGTGCAGTGTATATATACAGGAGGAGTGGTACTGTGCAGTGTATATATATATACAGGACAGGAGGAGCGGTACTGTGCAGTGTATATATACAGGACAGGAGGAGCGGTACTGTGCAGTGTATATATACAGGATAGGAGGAGCGGTACTGTGCAGTGTATATATACAGGACAGGAGGAGTGGTACTGTGCAGTGTATATATACAGGATAGGAGTGGTACTGTGCAGTGTATATATACAGGACAGGAGGAGTGGTACTGTGCAGTGTATATATACAGGATAGGAGGAGTGGTACTGTGCAGTATATATATACAGGATAGGAGGAGTGGTACTGTGCAGTGTATATATACAGGAGGAGTGGTACTGTGCAGTGTATATATACAGGATAGGAGGAGTGGTACTGTGCAGTGTATATATACAGGATAGGAGGAGTGGTACTGTGCAGTGTATATATACAGGATAGGAGGAGTGGTACTGTGCAGTGTATATATACAGGATAGGAGGAGTGGTACTGTGCAGTGTATATATACAGGAGGAGTGGTACTGTGCAGTGTATATATACAGGACAGGAGGAGTGGTACTGTGCAGTGTATATATACAGGACAGGAGGAGTGGTACTGTGCAGTGTATATATACAGGATAGGAGGAGTGGTACTGTGCAGTGTATATATACAGGAGGAGTGGTACTGTGCAGTGTATATATACAGGATAGGAGGAGCGGTACTGTGCAGTGTATATATACAGGATAGGAGGAGCGGTACTGTGCAGTGTATATATACAGGACAGGAGGAGTGGTACTGTGCAGTGTATATATACAGGATAGGAGTGGTACTGTGCAGTGTATATATACAGGACAGGAGGAGTGGTACTGTGCAGTGTATATATACAGGATAGGAGGAGTGGTACTGTGCAGTGTATATATACAGGATAGGAGGAGTGGTACTGTGCAGTGTATATATACAGGACAGGAGGAGTGGTACTGTGCAGTGTATATATACAGGACAGGAGGAGTGGTACTGTGCAGTGTATATATACAGGACAGGAGGAGTGGTACTGTGCAGTGTATATATACAGGACAGGAGGAGTGGTACTGTGCAGTGTATATATACAGGATAGGAGGAGTGGTACTGTGCAGTGTATATATACAGGAGGAGTGGTACTGTGCAGTGTATATATACAGGACAGGAGGAATGGTACTGTGCAGTGTATATATACAGGATAGGAGGAGTGGTACTGTGCAGTGTATATATACAGGACAGGAGGAATGGTACTGTGCAGTGTATATATACAGGACAGGAGGAATGGTACTGTGCAGTGTATATATACAGGACAGGAGGAGTGGTACTGTGCAGTGTATATATACAGGACAGGAGGAGTGGTACTGTGCAGTGTATATATACAGGAGGAGTGGTACTGTGCAGTGTATATATACAGGACAGGAGGAATGGTACTGTGCAGTGTATATATACAGGAGGAGTGGTACTGTGCAGTGTATATATACAGGACAGGAGGAATGGTACTGTGCAGTGTATATATACAGGATAGGAGGAGTGGTACTGTGCAGTGTATATATACAGGAGGAGTGGTACTGTGCAGTGTATATATACAGGAGGAGTGGTACTGTGCAGTGTATATATACACAGGAGGAGTGGTACTGTGCAGTGTATATATACAGGACAGGAGGAGTGGTACTGTGCAGTGTATATATACAGGACAGGAGGAGTGGTACTGTGCAGTGTATATATACAGGACAGGAGGAATGGTACTGTGCAGTGTATATATACAGGACAGGAGGAGTGGTACTGTGCAGTCTATATATACAGGACAGGAGGAGTGGTACTGTGCAGTGTATATATACAGGACAGGAGGAGTGGTACTGTGCAGTGTATATATACAGGACAGGAGGAGTGGTACTGTGCAGTGTATATATACAGGATAGGAGGAGTGGTACTGTGCAGTGTATATATACAGGACAGGAGGAGCGGTACTGTGCAGTGTATATATACAGGACAGGAGGAGTGGTACTGTGCAGTGTATATATACAGGGGGAGTGGTACTGTGCAGTGTATATATACAGGAGGAGTGGTACTGTGCAGTGTATATATATATATATACAGGACAGGAGGAGCGGTACTGTGCAGTGTATATATACAGGACAGGAGCAGTGGTACTGTGCAGTGTATATATACAGGACAGGAGGAGTGGTACTGTGCAGTGTATATATACAGGATAGGAGTGGTACTGTGCAGTGTATATATACAGGACAGGAGGAGTGGTACTGTGCAGTGTATATATACAGGATAGGAGGAGTGGTACTGTGCAGTGTATATATACAGGATAGGAGGAGTGGTACTGTGCAGTATATATATACAGGACAGGAGGAGTGGTACTGTGCAGTGTATATATACAGGACAGCAGGAGTGGTACTGTGCAGTGTATATATACAGGAGGAGTGGTACTGTGCAGTGTATATATACAGGACAGGAGGAGTGGTACTGTGCAGTGTATATATACAGGACAGGAGGAGTGGTACTGTGCAGTGTATATATACAGGACAGGAGGAATGGTACTGTGCAGTGTATATATACAGGACAGGAGGAGTGGTACTGTGCAGTGTATATATACAGGACAGGAGGAGTGGTACTGTGCAGTGTATATATACAGGATAGGAGGAGTGGTACTGTGCAGTGTATATATACAGGATAGGAGGAGTGGTACTGTGCAGTGTATATATACAGGACAGGAGGAGTGGTACTGTGCAGTGTATATATACAGGACAGGAGGAGTGGTACTGTGCAGTGTATATATACAGGACAGGAGGAGTGGTACTGTGCAGTGTATATATACAGGACAGGAGGAATGGTACTGTGCAGTGTATATATACAGGACAGGAGGAGTGGTACTGTGCAGTGTATATATACAGGACAGGAGGAGTGGTACTGTGCAGTGTATATATACAGGATAGGAGGAGTGGTACTGTGCAGTGTATATATACAGGATAGGAGGAGTGGTACTGTGCAGTGTATATATACAGGACAGGAGGAGTGGTACTGTGCAGTGTATATATACAGGACAGGAGGAGTGGTACTGTGCAGTGTATATATACAGGATAGGAGGAGTGGTACTGTGCAGTGTATATATACAGGACAGGAGGAGTGGTACTGTGCAGTGTATATATACAGGACAGGAGGAATGGTACTGTGCAGTGTATATATACAGGACAGGAGGAGTGGTACTGTGCAGTGTATATATACAGGATAGGAGGAGTGGTACTGTGCAGTGTATATATACAGGACAGGAGGAGTGGTACTGTGCAGTGTATATATACAGGACAGGAGGAGTGGTACTGTGCAGTGTATATATACAGGACAGGAGGAGTGGTACTGTGCAGTGTATATATACAGGACAGGAGGAGTGGTACTGTGCAGTGTATATATACAGGACAGGAGGAGTGGTACTGTGCAGTGTATATATACAGGATAGGAGGAGTGGTACTGTGCAGTGTATATATACAGGACAGGAGGAGTGGTACTGTGCAGTGTATATATACAGGACAGGAGGAGTGGTACTGTGCAATGTTTATATACAGGAGGAGTGGTACTGTGCAGTGTATATATACAGGATAGGAGGAGTGGTACTGTGCAGTGTATATATACAGGACAGGAGGAGTGGTACTGTGCAGTGTATATATACAGGACAGGAGGAGTGGTACTGTGCAATGTTTATATACTGCTCCAAAAAATAATGGTAACACTAAAATCCCACATCCTAGATATCACTGAATGAAATACTCCAGTTGTTAATCTTTATTCATTACATAGTGGAATGTGTTGAGAACAATAAAACCTAAAAATTATCAACGTAAATCACAACTAATATCCCACGGAGGTCTGGAGTTGAAATGATGCTCAAAATCAAAGTGGTAAATGAAGATACAGGCTGATCCAACTTCAGTGGAAATGCCTCGAGACAAGGAAATGATGCTCAGTAGTGTGTGTGGCCTCCACGTGCCTGTATGACCTCCCTACAATGCAAGAGCATTCTCCTGATGAGGCGGCGGATGGTCTCCTGAGGGATCTCCTCCCAGACCTGGACTAAATCATCCGCCAACCCCTGGACAGTCTGTGGTGCAACGTGACGTTGGTGGATGGTGCGAGACATGATGTCCCAGATGTGTTCAATCGGATTCAGGTCTGGGGAACGGGCGGCCAGTCAATAGCTTCAATGTCTTCATCTTGCAGGAACTGCTGAGACACTCCAGCCACATGAGGTCTGGCATTGTCCTGCATTAGGAGGAACCCAGGGCCAACTGCACCAGCATATGGTCTCACAAGAGGTCTGAGGATCTCATCTCGGTACCTAATGGCAGTCAGGCTACCCCTGGCGAGCACATGGAGGGCTGTGTGGCCCTCCATAGAAATGCCACCCCACACCATTACTGACCCACTGCCAAAGCGGTCATGCTGAAGGATGTTGCAGGCAGCAGATCACGCTCCACAGCGTCTCCAGACTCTGTCACGTCTGTCACATGTGCTCAGTGTGAACCTGCTTTCATCTGTGAAGAGCACAGGGCGCCAATGGCAAATTTACCAATCCTGGTGTTCTGTGGCAAATGCCAAGCGTCCTGCACGGTGTTGGGCTGTGAGCACAACCCCCATCTGTGGACGTCGGGCACTCAGACCATCCTCATGGAGTCGGTTTCTAAGCGATTGTGCAGACACATGCACATTTGTGGCCTGCTGGAGGTCATTTTTCAGGGCTCTGGCAGTGCTCCTCCTGTTCCTCCTTGCACAAAGGCTGAGGTAGCGGTCCTACTGCTGGGTTGTTGCCCTCCTACAGCCCCCTCCACGTCTCCTGGTGTACTAGCCTGTCTTCTGGTAGCGCTTCCAGCCTCTGGACACTACGCTGACAGACACAGCAAACCTTCTTGATACAGCTCGCATTGATGTGCCATCCTGGATGAGCTGCACTACCTGAGCCACTTGTGTGGGTTGTAGAGTCTGTCTCATGCTACCACAAGAGTGAAAGCACAACCAACATTCAAAAGTGACCAAAACATCAGCCTGAACGCATTGGTACCGAGATGTGGTCTGTGGTCCCCACCTGCAGAACCACTCCTTTATTGAGGGGGTCTTGATAATTGCCAATAATTTCCATCTGTTGTCTATTCCATTTGCACAACAGCATGTGACATTGATTGTCAGCAGTGTTGCTTCCTAAGTGGACAGTGTGATTTCACAGAAGTGTGATTTACTTGGAGTTATATTCTGTTGTTCCCTTTATTGTTTTGTGCAGTGTATATATGTGTGTGTGGTGCTGTGCAGTATATATGTGTGTGGTGAAGTGTAGATAATGGGGGCAGTAGAGCAGCAGTGGGGGGGGGTCACGCAATATTTCGGTATCTGGGGACTTTGCTTTATGTCCACAGATGGCAAATATTGATGTTAGATTGTCAGTTTGTAACATGAGTGTAAATATTTACACCCCGTGGTATAAGCACCCCCCTCCCCCGGGTGATGTCGGCCCCTCAGTGACCCCAGTACCTGTCAGCCTCCAGCTCTCCGGTGCGGCGAGGCCCAGTAGCCTCCGGACGTCCTGGTTGGCCGGCCTCCTCTGCGGTGCGGTCTCTTCCCTCCGGACGTCCTGGTTGGCCGGCCTCCTCTGCGGTGCGGTCTCTTCCCTCCGGACGTCCTGGTTGGCCGGCCTCCTCTGCGGTGCGGTCTCTTCCCTCTGGGGGTCCGGCACAGACGCCCCCACTCCCTGGCTGCTGCTGCTACTGAAGCCCCTGGATCTGGCGGATGAGTGACAGGACCAAGCGCTGCCCAGACTGCAGGCTGCGGGGGTGGTCCGGGGGGCAGAGCGCGGGGGTCGGGTCCTGCTGACGGTTCTCTGGAGGTCTCTGCACAAAGTTCTATAGGAACAGGCAGTGGTATAGAGAGGAAGCCGGGAGAGCAGCCATAGCCGGCCCCCGACAGACCCCAGAGGGAGGCAGCGGGCCAGCATGGCGGGGGACAGCATGGAGGCAGCTCTCCCTCAGGTAGGGGACAGAACAGCGGCAGCTCTCCCTCAGACAGGAGCAGGTGACAGCACAGCGGCAGCTCTCCCTCAGGCTGGTGGCAGCTCTCCCTGCGCCCGGTAGCTCTCCCTCAGGCAGGAGCAGGGGACAGTTCTCCCTCAGGCAGGAGCAGGGGACAGTTCTCCCTCAGGCAGGAGCAGGGGACAGTTCTCCCTCAGGCAGGAGCAGGGGACAGTTCTCCCTCAGGCAGGAGCAGGGGACAGTTCTCCCTCAGGCAGGAGCAGGGGACAGTTCTCCCTCAGGCAGGAGCAGGGGACAGTTCTCCCTCAGGCAGGAGCAGGGGACAGTTCTCCCTCAGGCAGGAGCAGGGGACAGTTCTCCCTCAGGCAGGTGCAGGGGACAGCTCTCCCTCAGGCAGGTGACAGCTCCGGTCAGACAGGAGCAGGTGACAGCACGGCGGCAGCTCCGGTGAGGCGCTCGGCAGCACCTGAAGGTCACCCGCTGTGTCCCCTCCGGGCGCCGCGCTCCATGTGCAGTGAGGCCGGTGTCTGTGAGAGGCCCCGTGTGTGCGGCTGCGATAACGCTGCGGCCTCCGCCTCCTCCTCCCCGGGGGTGGGAGCCTCATATCTGCGCCGTCATCGCTGGGGCCGCGGGAGCTCCGAGCCGTCACCTCACCGTAGCCGGAGCCCAGCGCCGGCCCCAACAATCCCCGCCCCCAGACACTGCACGCCCCGCCCCCAGACACTGCACGCCCCGCCCCCCAGAGCAGGGCTTAACCCTCTCCTGACTGCAGGGAGGTCACAGGAACCGGAAACTGCCGCTGAGAGCGCGGTGTCCTCAGGTTAATGCCCCGGTGCTGTCCCCGGTGTGTGTATAGATATATATATATATACTGCCGCCTCATGTGAGGACGCTCGGTCCCTGCTCCGGCCTGACAGGTGCGGACAGCCGGGCGCGGACAGCCGGGCAGTGACGTCTCCGCTCCGTGCTGACACCTCAGTGCTCTCCGCTGTTCCGCGTCCTCCATAGACTTGTGTCAGTGCAAGAGTCCGATATCCAGTGCTAGTCCCAGCACATAGCGTCCCGGCAGCGCCCCACAGTGTAACATTAGGCCCAGCGCCATCTGAGGACCCCTCAGCACAATGATCAGCGAGCGTCAGACATAGTAACCTCGTTATCAAGGCCGGAAAAAGCCGCGTGTCCATCCAGCTCAGCCGATATTCCGCCACAGATCTACGTCCTTCTACAGAACCTAATAATTGTATGATACAATATTGTTCTGCTCCAGGAAGACATCCAGGCCTCTCCTGAACCCCTCGACTGAGTTCGCCATCACCACCTCCTCAGGCAAGCAATTCCAGATTCTCACTGCCCTAACAGTAAAGAATCCTCTTCTATGTTGGTGGAAAAACCTTCTCTCCTCCAGACGCAAAGAATGCCCCCTTGTGCCCGTCACCTTCCTTGGTATAAACAGATCCTCAGCGAGATATTTGTATTGTCCCCTTATCTATATCTATAATTGTCTAAGGGTCACTTCCGTCTGTCTGTCGGCAACTTCCGTCACGGTTATTCATTCGCTGATTGGTCTCGCCAGCTGCCTGTCATGGCTGCCGCGACCAATCAGCGACGGGCACAGTCCAATCAGTCCCTCCCTACTCCCCGCAGTCAGTGCCCGGCGCCCGCATACTCCCCGCAGTCACGGCTCACACAGGGTTAATGCCAGCGGTAACGGACCGCGTTATGCCGCGGGTAACTCACTCTGTTACCGCCGCTATTAACCCTGTGTGTCCAAGTTTTTACTATTGAGGCTGCCGATGCAGCTTCAATAGTAAAAACATCTAATGTTAAAAATAATAAAAATAACAAATCATTACATACTCACCTTCCGCCGCCTTTCCCGCTCCTCGCGACGCTCCGGTGACCGCTCCATGCAAGCGGCAGGTTCCGTTGCCAAGGATAGTCTGCGAGAAGGACCTGCCATGACGTCACGGTCATGTGACCGCGACGTCATCACACCCTGGGACCGGAAGCTGCCGCCTGCACCGCACACAGGCGACAGAACTACAAGCGGCCCTTGGAAGGTGGGTATTGGAGGACACGGGGTGCAGTCTTTACCTGGTTTACTGAGATGGTATTCAGCCTCAGTCCGGGGACCGGTAACAGGTGTAGCTGGAGTCCAGGCAGCCTGAGGACAGGAGGACTCCCCTACAGCCCACAGTCACCAAACAGCCACTTGAAGTAGTAGCTTTAGACCACGTGAAGCTACCTCCAGGCCGGTCAGGCTATGTCTATGCTCTGACCACTGTGGACCATTAATCCAGATTCCTGGTAGTCGTACCTGTCAAGGACCAGACAGCGAGGACAGCAGCCAAAGCCTCCCGGCAGCACTTCTGTAGACCACACGGATACCCAGAGAAGGTACTCACTGATCTAGGCCCAGCCTTTCAAGCGGAAGTGTTTCAAGAATTCTGCAACCTGTACGGATGCAAAAAGGTCAGAACAACACCGTACCACCCACAAACCAACGGAATGTGTGAAAAGATGAACCAAGTGGTGATTGACTTACTGAAGACCTTGCCTTTACATGAAAGAAACTGGTGGCCTGAATAGTTGCCAGACTTGGTAGACTTGTACAATCACATCCCAGTGAATTCCACCAACTGCACTCCAGCCTACCTGATGAGAGGAAGATCCAGCAAATTACCTGTTGATTCAGACATGGGAGTCCTAACCCCAGAAAGAACCTCACCAGATACAGATTGGGATACCGAGCGACAAGAAATACCGCCAAGTACAAGAGTGTAGAAAGAAGCTTGTCTCAGGAAAGACAAGAGAGAGACTATAACCAACGTGCCCCTGCAATTCCCTTGTCAACAGGTGAACAAGCGTTAATGTGAAAAAGGAGAATGCACAAACTCGATGACCAGTGGGAAGCAGAACCATATACTATCTTACCATCAAACTTTGACAATACTAAAGTCTGTCTAATCAGCAAAGATGGAGGAGAAACATCGACTGCAGTATCTAGAGGTCATCCCAAAGTATGCCCTGATAAACTGAGAGACAAGGAAAAGATCCAAGTACTACTCAACCAATGGCAGAAGAAGAGAAGAGAATCCATACTGTTCTTGGAGATTTTCCCCAGTCTTGGACTCAAGTACATCAGGCCATAGTGACACCTGTCTTGACTTTTCCCCAGCTGGAAATACCAGAACAAAATGTGATTCAAGACCTTCCTGAGACAGAAGAGACTTCACACCAGCGGGTTCAAGCAGCAAACGTCACCCCAGCAGTGTAACAAGAGAATCCACCCTCTGCTATCGATGAATCTGTCAGACCCATGGTGAATCTAAGAAGTCGCAGACATTTGCCCACTTTACCAATACGATGCAGGCCTAAAAGTAGCATAGACACTAGTGGGTTCACAACAGCACACATGTTAGACCAGGAACTACGCAGATCTATCCGTAGTACCAGAGGTCAGATCCCAGCCCGTTACAGGGACTGATGTCAATAACTGTTGTTATCTGTTTTAAAAATGTTTCTTATCCTTGTTGCAGGTTTAACCCCTTAATCCCATATGACGTACTATCCCGTCGAGGTGGGGTGGGCCCGTATGACCACCGACGGGATAGTACGTCATACGCGATCGGCCGCGCTCACGGGGGGAGCGCGGCCAGGTGTCAGCTGCATATCGCAGCTGACATCTGGCACTATGTGCCAGGAGCGGTCACGGACCGCCCCCGGCACATTAACCCCCGGCACACTGCGATCAAACATGATCGCGGTGTACCGGCGGTATAGGGAAGCATCGCGCAGGGAAGGGGCTCCCTGCGGGCTTCCCTGAGACCCCCGGAGCAACGCGATGTGATCGCGTTGCTCCGAGGGTCTCCTACCTCCCTCCTCGCCGCAGGTCCCGGATCCAATATGGCCGCGGCATCCGGGTCCTGCAGGGAGGGAGGTGGCTTACCGAGTGCCTGCTCAGAGCAGGCGCTGGTAAGCCTGCAGCCCTGCACAGCAGATCGCAGATCTGACAGAGTGCTGTGCACACTGCCAGATCAATGATCTGTGATGTCCCCCCCTGGGACAAAGTAAAAAAGTAAAAAAAAAATTCCCCACGTGTGTAAAAAAATAAATAAAAAAAATATCCTAAATAAAGAAAAAAAAAATATTATTCCCATAAATACATTTCTTTAGCTAAATAAAATAAAAAAACAATAAAAGTACACATATTTAGTATCGCCGTGTCCGTAACGACCCAACCTATAAAACTGCCCCACTAGTTAACCCCTTCAGTAAACACCGTAAGAAAAAAAAAAAAAGAGACAACAAACAACGCTTTATTATCATACCGCCGAACAAAAAGTGGAAAACGTCATCTTGTCCCGCAAAAAACGAGCCGCCATACAGCATCATAAGCAAAAAAATAAAAAAGGTATAGTCCTCAGAATAAAGCGATACCAAAATATTTTTTCTGTAAAATAGTTTTTATCGCATAAAAGCGCCAAAACATTAAAAAAATGATATAAATGAAGTATCGCTGTAATCGTACTGACCCAACGAATAAAACTGCTTTATCAATTTTACCAAACACGGAACGGTATAAACGCCTCCCCCAAAAGAAATTCATGAATAGCTGGTTTTTGATCACTCTGCCTCACAAAAATCGGAATAAAAAGCGATCAAAAAATGTCACATGTCCGAAAATGTTACCAATAAAAACGTGAACTCGTCCCGCAAAAAACAAGACCTCACATGACTCTGTGGACTCAAATATAGAAAAATTATAGCTCAAAATGTGGTAACGCAAAAAATATTTTTTGCAATGAAAAGCGTCTTTCAGTGTGTGACGGCTGCCAATCATAAAAATCTGCTAAAAAACTCGCTATAAAAGTAAATCAAACCCCCCTTCATCACCCCCTTAGGGAAAAATAAAAAAATTAAAAAATGTATTTATTTCCATTTTCCCATTAGGGTTAGAGTTAGGACTAGAGTTAGGGCTAGGGTTAGGGTTAGGGCAAGGGTTAGGGCTAGGGTTAGGGCTAGGGTTGGGGCTAGGGTTAGGGCTAGGGTTAGGGCTAGGGTTAGGGCTATGGTTAGGGTTGGGGCTAGGGTTGGGGCTAGTGTTACGGCTAGTGTTAGGGTTAGTGATAGGGCTAGGGTTGGGGCTAGGGTTGGGGCTAGGGTTAGGGCTAGAGTTACGGCTAGTGTTAGGGCTAGTGATAGGGCTAGGGTTATTGCTAGGGTTAGGGCTAGGGTTGGGAATAGGGTTGGGGCTAAAGATAGGGTTAGGGTTTGGATGACATTTACGGTTGGGAATAGGTTGGGTGTGTCTGGGTTAGAGGAGTGGTTAGGGTTACTGTTGGGATTAGGGTAAGGGGTGTGTTTGGATTAGGGTTTCAGTTATAATTGGGGGGTTTCCACTGTTCAGGCACATCAGGGGCTCTCCAAACGGGACATGGCATCCGATCTGAATTCCAGCCAATTCTGCGTTGAAAAAGGAAAACAGTGCTCCTTCCCTTCAGAGCTCTCCCATGCGCCCAAACAGGGGTTTACCCCAATATATGGGGTATCAGCGTACTTAGGACAAATTGGACATCATCTTTTGGGGTCCAATTTCTCCTGCTACCCTTGGGAAATTACAAAACTGGGGGCCAAAAAATAAGTTTTGTGGGAAAAAAAAGATTTTTTATTTTCAGGGCTCTGCGTTGTAAACTGTAGTGAAAAACTTGGGGGTTCAAAGTTCTCACAACACATCTAGATAAGTTCCTTGGGGGGTCTAGTTTCCAATATGGGGTCACTTGTGGGGGGTTTGTACTGTTTGGGTACATCAGGGGCTCTGCAAATGCAACGTGACGCCTGCAGACCAATCCATTTAAGTCTGCATTCCAAATGGCGCTCCTTCCCTTCCGAGCTCTGTCATGCGCCCAAACAGTGGTTCCCCCCACATATGGGGTATCAGCGTACTCAGGACAAATTGGACAACAACGTTTGGGGTCCAATTTATCCTGATACCCTTGTGAAAATACAAAACTGGGGGCTAAAAAATCATTTTTGTGAAAAAAAAAAAAGAATTTTTATTTTCACGGCTTTGCGTTATAAACTGTAGTGAAACACTTGGGGGTTCAAAGTTCTCACAACAGATCTAGATAAGTTCCTTAGGGGGTCTAATTTCCAAAATGGTGTCACTTGTAGGGAGTTTCAATGTTTAGGCACATCAGGGGCTCTCCAAACGCAACATGGCGTCCCATCTTAATTCCAGTCAATTTTGCATTGAAAAGTAAAATAGCGCTCCTTCCCTTCTGAGCTCTGCTATGCGCCCAAACAGTGGTTTACCCCCACATATGGGGTATCAGCGTACTCAGGACAAATTGCACAACAACTTTTGTGGTCTAATTTCTTCTCTTACCCTTGGGGAAATAAAAAAATGGGGGCGAAAAGATCATTTTTGTGAAAAAATATGATTTTTTATTTTTACGGCTCTGCATTATAAACTTCTGTGAAGCACTTGTTGGGTCAAAGTGCTCAACACACATCTAGATAAGTTCCTTAAGGGGTCTACTTTCCAAAATGGTGTCACTTGTGGGGGGTTTCAATGTTTAGGCACATCAGGGGCTCTCCAAATGCAACATGGCGTCCCATCTCAATTCCAGTCAATTTTGCATTGAAAAGTCAAATGGCGCTCCTTCCCTTCCGAGCTCTGCCATGCACCCAAACAATGGTTTACACCCACATCTGGGGTATCAGCGTACTCAGGACAAATTGTACAACAGCTTTTGGGGTCCATTTTCTCCTGTTACCCTTGGTAAAATAAAACAAATTGGAGCTGAAATAAATTTTGTGTGAAAAAAAGTTAAATGTTTATTTTTATTTAAACATTCCAAAAATTCCTGTGAAACACCTGAAGGGTTAATAAACTTATTGAATGTGGTTTTGAGCACCTTGAGGGGTGCATTTTTTAGAATGGTGTCACACTTGGGTATTTTCTATCACATAGACCCCTCAAAATGACTTCAAATGAGATGTGGTCCCTAAAAAAAAATGGTGTTGTAAAAATGAGAAATTGCTGGTCAACTTTTAACCCTTATAACTCCGTCACAAAAAAAAATTTTGGTTCCAAAATTGTGCTGATGTAAAGTAGACATGTGGGAAATGTTATTTATTAAGTATTTTGCGTGACATATGTCTGTGATTTAAGGGCATAAAAATTCAAAGTTGGAAAATTGCGAAATTTTCAAAATTTTCGCCAAATATTCGTTTTTTTCACAAATAAACGCAAGTTATATCGAAGAAATTTTAACTCTATCATGAAGTACAATATGTCACGAGAAAACAGTGTCAGAATCGCCAAGATCCGTTGAAGCGTTCCAGAGTTATAACCTCATAAAGGGACAGTGGTCAGAATTGTAAAAATTGGCCCGGTCATTAACGTGCAAACAACCCTCGGGGCTTAAGGGGTTAAAATGGACAATAGGGTAATGGACAGTGAATTGCCCAAAAACTGTTATTGTACATAGTTGGCACTCTCAAGGTGCACCCTGGTTGTGCCCACATTGCTGGTGTGGGTAGAGCCTTGTTACTTCACAGACCTGAAGCTAAAACCGTCTGGCGTGATGAACACCGGGTCTGGATATGCCTTGTAGCCCGCCTAAGAACTACGTTGGGGGTTTATGACGGATCCCCCGCATCGGTACTGTTGCTAATGAACAAGGACTCCCTGGTATAAGACCAGTTGTACTTTTGTAAATATGTTTGCAACGTTTAAGCCAAAAATGCCTCCCGTAAGGGAAGAATAAGTTTAAACCTGTTTTAAGTGTTTTAAAATGTTTTACACCTTTGTAACCTGTTGTTTGTTTCCTTTTCCCAGTCCGGAAGTACTGGATTTAATTGGGGGGGGGGGGGGGGGAATGTGGCACCCCAGGAGTTCAGGTACCACAGTGGTATTGCCTTCCTCTCAGGGAGGGTAATGCCATGCCTGGAGACAGGAGGAATCCCTTTGGCAGCTGACATTACATGCAACACGTTCTGACTCCAGGCCAGAAGGGGGAGCTCTACACCCGACTTGAGGGGAGCTTCTCTCTCTGGTCGCGAGGATGAGTCAGTTGCTAGGCAGACAAAGAGACAGTTGGTAGCAGACAGTGAAGGAGCACAGAGGTACTTAGGAGCTAGAGAAAGACTGCTACTGGGCCTCTCTAAGCTGAGCGCAGAAACCGGGCACCGAGAGCCCGAGGCTGAGGGGGACTGCAAGCCCCACAGCAGAACCGGAGGGCAGGAAACTAAAAGGGACTTGCCCACATAATACCTGAGGTACAGCAGCAATCAGAGTCCAGAGTCACCGTGAACAGAGACCCAAAAGAGACAGCTCAAGTTGACTACCGTGCAGGTACTGTCCCTGGACAGGGAAGAAAGAGGTCCTTGTTAAAGAGCTACAGGCAGCAAGGGACCACAGACCAGCGCA
Source organism: Ranitomeya variabilis (assembly GCF_051348905.1). Classification (NCBI taxonomy): domain Eukaryota; kingdom Metazoa; phylum Chordata; class Amphibia; order Anura; family Dendrobatidae; genus Ranitomeya; species Ranitomeya variabilis. The sequence continues at coordinate 4,743,390 of NC_135238.1, forward strand.
TAGTGGAAGGCTCCCAAACTGACCTGTCAAGGGGATTTCCACCTGTCTTCAGGCTGCCTGGACTCCAGCTACACCTGTTACTGGTACCCTGGACTGAGGCTGAATACCATCTCAGTAAACCAGGTAAAGACTGCAACCCTGTGTCCTCCAATTATTTGCGGCATTCACGATCCCTGCCAAATACATCGGGAGCCCTGGGGACACCGCTTAACCTGTGGGAAGTGACACCATCTTTGCTGCAGCACCATTGCCCCCAGAGGACCCCTTTAAGCAGTGTTGGTCACCTCTGACCGAGAACCACAGTTGGTGTCACGAACTTTCCTTATTTCCACAACCCCTTTAAAGACCATCCCTTTTACTTGGGCGCACAGGGCCACGGACCGGGTCGCTGCCACCATGACCACCCCTTTAATTGCGACCGGACCCGGTACCAAGCACCCCACGGCCCTGATGGGCGACTCATATACATGGTTATTAGATTGCCTCTCAGTCATCTTTTTTCTAGACTAAATAATCCTAATTTTGCTAATCTCTCTGGGTATTGTAGTTCCTCCATCCCCTTTATTAATTTTGTTGCCCTCCTTTGTACTCTCTCTAGTTCCATTATATCCTTCCTGAGCACCGGTGCCCAAAACTGTACACAGTACTCCATGTGCGGTCTAACCAGGGATTTGTACAGAGGCAGTATAATGTTCTCATCATGAGTTATCTGAGCTTGCCCAGGCGTTATCAGAGTAAGGCCGGGGTCACACTTGCGAGTGCGATGTGAGAAACTCGAGCATCAATACCCAGCACTGCCCCCGGCACTCGGCATGGATTTCTATGCAGCTGAATGCTCCAGTCCGAACCGCTGGCGGCAGTGCTGGGTATTGATGCAAGACTCGCCCTAGTTTTTTGTATCGCACTCGCAAGTGTAACCCCGGCCTACCTCAGGCATGATTCACAGATGTATGTTATGTGTCTTCACATTTCGGTGCTCCATGATTCGCGGCTGTTAGACACCACACATGCGGGTATTGCCTGTTATTATCCCTGCTCTTGTAGTGGTCATGCAGCCTCAGAGACCCGAACCCTTTACTGGAGCCCGCACGAGCTACTTGAATAACACCGGAACGGCTCAGGTAGCACGGATCCAAGCACAATCACTCATCACTAAGAGTTATACGCTGGCTACTCACCAATGTGAGCCCTAATAGTTCTCCTGTGGACAGATTCTCCCCCTGTGGATCTGCGGCTCCTCCAGTGACCATCGGCCTCTCAGCTGCTTCTCTCATTACTGCTCTCCTTGTTAAATGGACAGCCATGTCTTGGTAGGTTTGCAGTTGGGCCATACTCCTATGTTTGGATGATGGATTGATGTTCCGTGAGATGCTCAGAGCTTGGGCTATTTTCTATAACCTAACCCTGCTTTCCTCTTCTACACTTTATCCTGGACCTGTCTGGTGGGCTCCTTGGTTTTCATGATTCTGTTTGATCTCTAATGTCCCCACACAAACCTCTGAGGTCTTCACAGAACATCTGTCGTTATACGGAGGAGAGATCACACCCAGGAGGACGCAGTGTACTAATTATGTGACTTCTGGGGGCGATTGTTCACTCAGGATTTTATTTAGGGGAATCAGTCTACAGGGGGCTGAATATTAATGCACAGAACAATTGTGAGAGTTACAGTTTTCAATAATAAAAAAAAATAAAAAACCCTGAATCATTTCCTTTACCCGTCACATACACATGTTACTTTGTATAATGAGCGTGTCGACCCCAATTCTAAAGCCTTTCTTCATTGTCAGGTGTCCCGTATTGCTAATTCCCAACCTCTTACATAAATCTCTTCCAGGTGGTGTAAATTAAAGACGTGTCAAATTTTTAAGGAGAATAAAGGAGAAATGGCGGCACTCACCCGATCTGAAGGTGAAGGAGCCCATTTTTATTGTAATTTCATCCTGGATGATAACATAGAGTGCGGTAATGATTACAATGGAGGTGCAGGAGTTTCAGAAGAAAACCACAGACATGGCGGACAACGACTGTTTCGCACTTCACTTGCACTTCTACAGGTCCATATAATATAATATGGACCCGCAGAAGTGCAAGTGAAGCATCCACCATGTCAGAGTTATCTGCAAATACTAGAGTCAAATTTGCACTCATCAGCCAAGAAGCTGCACATGGTGTATACTTGGACGTTCCAACATGACAACGATCCAAAACAAAAGGCCAAGTCGACCTGTCATTGGCTACAGCAGAATAAAGTGAAGGTTCTGGAGTGGCCATCTCAGTCTCCTGACCTCAATATCATTGAGCCATTCTGGGGAGATCTCAAGCGCGCAGTTCATGCTAGACAGCCCAGGAATTTACAGGAACTGGAGGCTTTCTGCCAAGAAGAGTGGGCAGCTTTACCATCTGAGAAAATAAAGACCCTCATCCACAACTACCACAAAAGACTTCAAGCTGTCATTGATGTTAGAGGGGGCAATACATGATATTGAGAAATGGGGTATGTGAACTTATGATCAGGGTCATTTCCATGTTTTGGGTTGTCATTATGATTTAAAAAGAAAAAACACAGGAGTTTGACAATAAATGGCTTCACCCAACCACTAACCATGAGTGGAGAAAAAGACTTGGTATTATCATCCATATTCTCTGAAAAAAGGCCAAGAAAGCAAGAATTCTGCCGGGGTATGTAAACTTTTGAGCACAACTGTATGTACAGTATAGTCACCTCTAGGGTCAGTGCAGGGAGTGTGCAGAGCTTCGGATGAGACTCTGGTAGCTTTTCTGCCGGAGATGGTTCCCGAGCTCTCGTTCTCCATGGTTCCGTGTTAGAGGAGCTGGTCGGATTCTGGTCCCTAGCTCTGACCCTTAATACCGAGTGATTTGTCGGCAGCACGTTGTGTTTGTGCCATTATTACGAGCCTCTTCATAAATTTGGTTACATTATATCTACATACAGCCCCAAATACATTATACAAAAACATTGACGGAGGCGTAAAATTAGCCAAAGTCACATTTATTGTGCTGACAGGTGTGCGTGATATTAATGACTTTTCTCACCACAGATCTTCCGCTCGGACTTCCCTACATTTCACCTATTGAGTCATAACTAAATATTTTTGGTCCAGTGAATACTATTTTGTATTTTTGGTTCCTCTGTGATAAGATGTTTTATTTAGGCAGAGCTCCCCCATATAAAGCTTCACGGCCCCGTCCCCACCTCCAATCACCTCCCTCGTCTTTCATTCCAGACATTATCTCTTATGGAAGAACTTGTGTAGAAACTTCTTGCGCTCCACTCTCTCTTTCCGGGGATTGCGTTCCTCTGACATCCTGAAGTTGACGTTCAGTAAGACTTTGTGGATCAGGTTCAGGAACTGCAGATGTCTCCCCAGGGTCTTCAGATTGTCCTCACCTGTGTAGTTCTCTACCGAGAAGATTTCTTCAGCCCCCATCCCTTCAAACATGTCACGGAATTTGGAGAAGGGGCCGCTGGTCTTGTGGGTGAGGACGATGATGGGGAAGATTCCTGTGTAGTGGACGAAAAACCATTACAATAAGGAGAAGTGAACGACCCCACAGTAAACATAGTGCAGCCAACCAGCAACACAAGGCAAGACGACAGATCCGGGAGATCTACCCACCGAGCGCCATGAGCTGCCTGGATCTACGGGGACCAATATTGGCCATACACTTCTCTATATGAGGGACCTAAGAGCATCTTCTACCCCTCTATACTGGGGGTTTATTTACACAATCTTTCTCTCTATATTGGGGTCTATATGCAACTTTTGATGGCTTCACTGGGGACATACTGTATATGTAACTTTTGCCTCTCTTTATCCTGGTGGTCTTTTTGCACCTTCTACTTCTATGTACTGGGGACCTATCTGTTCCTTCTGCCTCTCCATACTAAGGGTTTTTATGTACTCTTTTTCCTGTCTATACTGGGGGGTCTATATGTAGCTTTTAAAAAAAAAAAACTGACCGTCACATCCAAACATAAACTAGGTCTGAACAGGTGCTTACCTAGAGTCACCAACTCATATACAATCAAACAAATAAAGCAGCACTCTGTAGCACCATAGCAAATATGAAATATGGAAATTGAATTGCATTACTGCTCTAGAAATATGAAAAATTGAGAATGCTTAGCGCATAAATTGGCCAATTCATGTGTATCTGGCAGCCACGTTAAGGTGATTCTCGTTGCCAGAACCTAACAATGCCAATCCTCTCTTAGACTAAAATCTTCATCTGTCTGGGAACCTAATATGTATCCTCTCTGGACTAAAGTCTATATCTCAAAGGAATGGTAGAATCCTGCTGTGATTAAAAACACCTGAGGCTAAAGGGCGGAGTGCTCAGTCTAAGAGAGGATTCACATTAAATTCCCATACAGATGAAGACTTTCTTCTAAGAGAGGATTGGAATTAAGATAGGTCCTGGAAACGAGAATCGCCTGAACGTGGCTGCCAGATACACATGAATTGGCCAATTTATGCACTAAACTTTCTCAATTTTTCATATTTCTAGTGCAGTAATGCAATCTTTTTTTATATGTACCTTGTATCCCTCTATATTGGGGGTCCTTGTGTAGCTTCTCTTTAAATTGAGGGCCTATGTAGCTTCTGCCTCTATACTGGGATCTATAAGTCCCTTATATCTCTATACTGGGGTCTATATGTACCTTATATCTCTCTATACTGGGATCTATAAGTAACTTGTATCTCTATACTGGGGGTCTACAAGTACCTTGTATCCCTCTATATTGGGGTCCCTGTGTAGCTTCTCTTTATATTGGGGGCCTATGTAGCTTCTGCCTCTATATGGGGATCTATAAGCACCTTGAGCCTCTCTCTATACAGGGGGCCATTACCCACCATCCACGTGTCAGTCAAGCATAATGCTGCGCTCACTTCTTACCTGTTAGGTCTCGACAGGTTTTAAGGAACGTCTTGATTTCTTCCATCTCATTAGCGGCAATGTCCCTCTTCACGCTGTAACAACAGTAATTTTATGGTTTCCCATGTGTATCTGGTCACCCTGATATGTGTTCTCTTCAGCAGCGTTCGCCCCTCTATCCTCATAGTGTCCATGTTTGATGATGGTGCATGCAGTCGTTACCTCTGTTATTACTGACATTTACAGTATATATTCCCTCATATACAGACTCGATCTGCTGGAGATAGCAGATCCTGATAGTAATGGGCACTGTACATGAGCGGTGTCGTGCTTGGCCTTCACTAAGATGAAGATTCATCTCTTCATGTGTCATTGACACCAGACACAATTCCCAGATATTCTCCTACCTGTAAACGAACACCGGCACAATAACATTGCTGAAGTTTGGCTCGATTTCGGCATCTTCCAAGCGATTCAACACTTCATCAAACTCCTTTGTCCATTCCACTCCTTCGTTCAATGGAACAAAATTTGCTGGAGAATTAGAAAATAGAAACATAAGAAATAGATTTATACAGATAATAGTGATGCTGAAAATAAAATATCACATTCTAAAATAAGCCAAACAATGAGGAACAGACTATGGTGAAGAGAGGGCCACTAGAAGCAATCCATGCGTGAAAAGGCCCGCATGAGGAGAAGACTGTGGGGCCAAGAAGGACACGGAGAAGTCTGAGAAAGGGGGCAGCATGAAGAGAAGTCTGCGGGGCAAAGAAGGACACGGAGAAGTCTGAGGAAAGGCAGCATGAGGAGAAGTCTGTGGGGCAAAGAAGAACACAGAGAAGTCTGAGAAAAGGGGCAGCACGAGGAGAAGTCTGGGGCAAAGAAGGACATGGAGAAGTCTGAGAAAAGGGGCATCATGAGGGGAAGTCTGCGGGGCAAAGAAGGACATGGAGAAGTCTGAGAAAAGGAAAGCATGAGGAGAAGTCTGTGGAGCAAAGAAGGACATGGACAAGTCTGAGAAAAGGGAAGCATGAAGAGAAGTCTGTGGGGCAAGGAAGGACATGGAGAGGTCTGAGAAAAGGGGCAGCATGAGGAGAATTCTGCAGGGCAAAGAAGGACACGGAGAAGTCTGAGAAAAGGGAAGCATGAGAAGAAGTCTGTGGGGCAAAGAAGGACACGGAGAGGTCTGAGAAAAGGGGCATCATGAGGAGAAGTCTGCAGGGCAAAGAAGGACACAGAGAAGTCTGAGGAAAGAGAAGCATAAGGAGAAGTCTGCAGGACAAAGAAGGACACGGAGAAGTCTTAGAAAAGGCAAACATGGGGAGAAGTCTGCAGGGCAAAGAAGGACACGGAGATGTCTGAAAAAAGGCAAACACGGAGAAATCTGTGGGGCAAAGAAGGACATGGAGAGGACTGAGAAAAGGGAAGCATGGGGAGAAGTCTGCGGGGCAAAGAAGGACACGGAGAAGTCTGAGAAAAGGGAAACATGGGCAAAGTCTTTGGGGCAAGAAGAACACGGAGAAGTTTGATAAAAGGGAAGCATGAGGAGAAGTCGCAGGGCAGAGGACACAGAAGTCTGAGACATGTGCAGCATGAGAAGTCTGCGGGGCCAAGAAGGACACGGAGAGGTCTGAGAAAAGGGAAGCATGAGAAGAAGTCTGTGAGAAAAGGGCGGCATGATAGAGTAACTTTGGCCACAAGGAGCAATTGGCATGATAAAGTGGGCTCTGGGGGCAGCATGGAGGAAGAAAGAGTAACACAGGGAGCAGTCATCGTGACATAGCAGACAGCAGAGTAAAATCGTTTGTGTGAGAAAGTGGGCGATATGGGGAGAAATCTGTGTGGATAAGATGGTGGCACAGGGAGCAGACTGTCTGAGAACAAGAGCGACATGGGAATAACCTGTAAAGAAAGTGGAGAACAAGGTGTCCTGTGATATGTTTTGGAGCATGAGGGAGCAGTATGTGTGAGAACAAGAGAAGCATTGGACACCGACCATGGTATTATTTATGTGAAATTCCTCATTCACACAACACAAGGATTTTTAGCTCTTGCTGTCCGCCCGGTGGGTTCCTGGCTCTCGGTGATGTCGTCTTTTTGCTGTGCAGACACTTATCAATGATCAAGATTGCGTTTAGTAAGGGTTTAATTGATCGTGAATAGATTATATTTAAACCCTTCCTGAAATAGGATGCAATATTACATGATATTTATTGTGTGGGGGTGCATGGAGGATCTGAGTCCGCTCTGCAGTGGGTGCAGGCTTCATTATACAGCCGTCACCTTCCTCTAACAGCAGCGACTGAGCGACGCCCAACACAGATATTCAACCATTTACATGTAGCTGCCAATCTCTGACATCCGAAATTAGATTGCTGCAATCTATCTTTGTGCCCAGTGAGATCCTGTTGGCAGCCAGTGGCCTAACAAAGGCCTAACTCCATTGCCAAGTACATCAGTATAAAGTACAAGTAATCAAATGATCACAGGTTTTAGTCTCCAGGGGACAAGACACATTAACTAAAGGTATAAACAATAAAACAGAACAGATAAAATAAACCAATACTACTCCCTGAGGAAGCATTGCGAAACTCGTGGTGCAGGACAAGCAGTGAACTTTGATACTATGGGTTTATGGTCCTTTTATTATGGATGTGACGCCTTCTCTGTGATCTTTGTGTCATTTTAGGTTATTTACTCTTGGTATTCCATCATTCATTATGAGCTAATCTCTATATTATTGTGAAAGTTAATTTAAAAAGTTTTAACAATGAAATATAAAACGTAAGAGTTTAAATCACACCCCTCCTCCCAACTTAATAATGCAGAAATAAAATAATAAATAAAAAATAAACATATTTGGAATTTTTGTGTCCATAAGAGTACAATTTATTACATTTTATTTCTACTGCAAAATATTGTTAGTAAAAATTCCAGCCCCCCATAAAAAAACATCCCTCTGTGAAGGATCATCCTTCAGTCATATGTATAGCTTTAATGTGACGTAACTACATTTATGGAAAATTCTAGGGGGACGGAGGGGATAATCAGGAGACGTATCCATTAGGGTCTGCTGTGGGTCCCGTTTTTCCCATCCCGGACTTTGGCCTGATACTAAATTTGGGTTTTCTGTATTTTTCCCTTCATGAATGGGACTTACCCAGCTGGGTATAAAACTCTCCGGCCTCAAAGGGGTTTAGCGTGGCGCATCCTCGGTTGTCCACCATGGTGATGGTGTTGGTGAGTGGGTAGGTTCTCCTGACCGTGGTGAGGCCACCGTCGGCCGAGCCGGACTCAGCGTGGACTGTGAACTCCTTATCGTGGAGGGCATATTTACAGGAGTTGATTAGGGAGGATTTCCCGTGTCCCAGGAAGCCCATCAGCTGGATGAGGATCTGATTGTAGCCCTGGTTTCCCAGGGGACAGTTATTCAGGGTGTAAGATGCAATATATTCCTTCAGCTGGCCAATATCCATATCTGACCTAGGACCGAGCGTTCACACACACGAGGCGAAACAATAGAAGTGAAAGTAAATTAATTTCCAAGAAGAAGGAGGAGGCTCCTGTGAGGACAGGAAGGAGAGGGGGAATGTAGTAATGACAACGTCTGACTTGTTTTCCTTGTTTTATTAGTTATTAGTATATTTTCAGTGTCACCATCTATAGTAGAAATAGTAGAAATATTAGTTTGGCATCTGGTCAATAGGCAGAACATTGGGCTGGTACATGGTGATCTGTAGTGATCAAATCTCTGCAGTCATCTCGTTATCAGCACAGGCAGAATGACAGACGGGGTCCATGTGTATCACCCACAGCTGATATCTATAGGGAGAGGTATAGAGACTATATGGAGAGATGATATCTATAGGGAGAGGTATAGAGACTATATGGAGAGCTGACATCTATAGGGAGAGGTACAGAGACCATATGGAGAGCTGATATCTATAGGGAGAGGTATAGAGACTATATGGAGAGCTGACATCTATAGGGAGAGGTACAGAGACCATATGGAGAGCTGATATCTATAGGGAGAGGTATAGAGACTATATGGAGAGCTGACATCTATAGGGAGAGGCATAGAGACTATATGGCGAGCTGACATCTATAGGGAAAGGTATAGAGACTATACGGAGAGCTGACATCTGTAGGGAGAGATATAGAGACTATACGGAGAGCTGATATCTATAGGGAGAGGCATAGAGACTATAAGGAGAACTGACATCTGTAGGGAGAGGCATAGAGACTATACGGAGAGCTGATATCTGTAGGGAGAGGTATAGAGACTATATGGAGAGATTATATCTATAGGGAGAGGTAAAGAGACTATATGGAGAGCTGACATCTATAGGGAGAGGTACAGAGACCATATGGAGAGCTGATATCTATAGGGAGAGGTATAGAGACTATATGGAGAGCTGACATCTATAGGGAGAGGTACAGAGACCATATGGAGAGCTGATATCTATAGGGAGAGGTATAGAGACTATATGGAGAGCTGACATCTATAGGGAGAGGTATAGAGACTATACGGAGAGATGATATCTATAGGGAGAGGTATAGAGACCATATGGAGAGCTGATATCTATAGGGAGAGGTATAGAGACTATATGGAGATGATATCTATAGGGAGAGGTGTAGAGACTATACAGAGAGATGATATCTATAGGGAGAGGCATAGAGACTATATGGAGAGATGATATCTGTAGGGAGAGGTATAGAGACTATATGGAGAGCTGATATCTATAAGGAGAGGTATAGAGACTATATGGAGAGCTGATATCTATCGGGAGAGGCATAGAGACTATATGGAGAGCTGATATCTATCGGGAGAGGCATAGAGACTATATGGAGAGCTGATATCTATAGGGAGAGGTATAGAGACTATACGGAGAGCTGACATCTGTAGGGAGAGGTGTAGAGACTATACAGATAGATGATATCTATAGGGAGAGGTATATAGACTATGGAGAGATATCTGTAGGGAGAGATATAGAGACTATATGGAGAGACATCTGTAGGGAGAGGTATAGAGACTATATGGAGATGATATCTATAGGGAGAGGTATAGAGACTATATGGAGATGATATCTATAGGGAGAGGTATATAGACTATATGGAGAGACATCTGTAGGGAGAGGTATAGAGACTATATGGAGATGATATCTATAGGGAGAGGTATAGAGACTATATGAAGATGATATCTATAGGGAGAGGTATAGAGACTATACAGAGAGATGATATCTATAAGGAGAGGTATAGAGACTATATGGAGAGATGATATCTATAGGGAGAGGTATAGAGACTATATGGAGAGCTGACATCTATAGGGAGAGGTATAGAGACTATATGGAGAGCTGATATCTATAGGGAGAGGTACAAAGACCATATGGAGAGCTGATATCTATAGGGAGAGGTATAGAGACTATATGGAGATGATATCTGTAGGGAGAGGTATAGAGACTATACAGATAGATGATATCTATAGGGAGAGGTATAGAGACTATGCAGAGAGCTGAAATCTATAGGGAGAGGCACAGAGACTATATGGAGAGCTGATATCTATAGGGAGAGGTATAGAGACTATACGGAGAGCTGATATCTATAGGGAGAGGTATAGAGACTATACAGAGAGATGATATCTATAAGGAGAGGTATAGAGACTATATGGAGAGATTATACCTATAGGGAGAGGTATAGAGACTATACAGAGAGATGATACCTATAGGGAGAGGTATAGAGACTATGCAGAGAGCTGAAATCTATAGGGAGAGGCACAGAGACTATATGGAGAGCTGATATCTATAGGGAGAGGTATAGAGACTATACGGAGAGCTGATATCTATAGGGAGAGGTATAGAGACTATATGGAGAGCTGACATCTATAGGGAGAGGTATAGAGACTATACGGAGAGATGATATCTATAGGGAGAGGTATAGAGACTATATGGAGAGCTGACATCTATAGAGAGAGGTATAGAGACTATACAGAGAGATGATATCTATAAGGAGAGGTATAGAGACTATATGGAGAGATGATATCTGTAGGGAGAGGCATAGAGACTATACAGAGAGATGATACCTATAGGGAGAGGTATAGAGACTATGCAGAGAGCTGAAATCTATAGGGAGAGGCCCAGAGAATATATGGAGAGCTGATATCTATAGGGAGAGGTATAGAGACTATACGGAGAGCTGATATCTATAGGGAGAGGTATAGAGACTATATGGAGAGCTGACATCTATAGGGAGAGGTATAGAGACTATACGGAGAGATGATATCTATAGGGAGAGGTATAGAGACTATATGGAGAGCTGACATCTATAGGGAGAGCTATAGAGACTATATGGAGAGCTGAAATCTGTAGGGAGAGGCATAGAGACTATATGGAGAGCTGATATCTATAAGGAGAGGTATAGAGACTATATGGAGAGCTGATATCTATAGGGAGAGGTATAGAGACTATACAGAGAGCTGACATCTGTAGGGAGAGGTATAGAGGCTATACGGAGAGCTGATATCTGTAGGGTAAGGTATAGAGACTGTATGGAGAGCTGATATCTATAGGGAGATGCATAGAGATTATACAGATAGATGATATCTATAGGGAGAAGCACAGAGACTATATGGAGAGCTGATATCTATAGGGAGAGGTATAGAGACTATACGGAGAGCTGATATCTATAGGTAGAGGCATATAGAATACATGGAGAGCTGATATCTGTAGGGAGAGGTATAGAGACTATATGAAGAGCTGACATCTGTAGGGAGAGGTATAGAGACTATACGGAGAGCTGATATCTATAAGGAGAGGTATAGAGACTATATGGAGAGCTGATATCTATAAGGAGAGGTATAGAGACTATACGGAGAGCTGATATCTATAGGGAGAGGTATAGAGACTATACGGAGAGCTGACATCTGTAGGGAGAGGTATAGAGACTATACAGAGAGATGATATCTATAGGGAGAGGTATAGAGACTATACGGAGAGATGATACCTATAGGCAGAGGTATAGAGACTATATGGAGAGCTGATATCTATAGGGAGAGGTATAGAGACTATATGGAGATGATATCTGTAGGGAGAGGTATAGAGACTATACAGAGAGATGATACCTATAGGGAGAGGTATAGAGACTATGCAGAGAGCTGAAATCTATAGGGAGAAGCACAGAGACTATATGGAGAGCTGATATCTATCGGGAGAGGCATAGAGACTATATGGAGAGCTGATATCTATAGGGAGAGGTATAGAGACTATACGGAGAGCTGACATCTGTAGGGAGAGGTGTAGAGACTATACAGATAGATGATATCTATAGGGAGAGGTATAGAGACTATATGGAGAGCTGATATCTATAAGGAGAGGTATAGAGACTATACGGAGAGCTGACATCTGTAGGGAGAGGTATAGAGACTATATGGAGAGCTGATATCTATAAGGAGAGGTATGGAGACTACATGGAGAGCTGATATCTATAGGGAGAGGTATAGAGACTATACAGAGAGCTGATATCTATAGGGAGAGGCATAGAGACTATACGGAGAGATGATATCTATAGGGAGAGGTATAGAGACTATATGGAGAGCTGACATCTATAGGGAGAGGTATAGAGACTATATGGAGAGCTGATATCTATAGGGAGAGGTACAAAGACCATATGGAGAGCTGATATCTATAGGGAGAGGTATAGAGACTATATGGAGATGATATATGTAGGGAGAGGTACAGAGACTATACAGAGAGATGATACCTATAGGGAGAGGTATAGAGACTATGCAGAGAGCTGAAATCTATAGGGAGAGGCACAGATACTATATGGAGAGCTGATATCTATAGGGAGAGGTATAGAGACTATACGGAGAGCTGATATCTATAGGGAGAGGTATAGAGACTATATGGAGAGCTGACATCTATAGGGAGAGGTATAGAGACTATACGGAGAGATGATATCTATAGGGAGAGGTATAGAGACTATATGGAGAGCTGACATCTATAGGGAGAGGTATAGAGACTATACAGAGAGATGCCATCTATAGGGAGAGGTATAGAGACTATACGGAGAGATGATATCTATAGGGAGAGGTATAGAGACTATATGGAGAGCTGACATCTAAAGGGAGAGCTATAGAGACTATATGGAGAGCTGAAATCTGTAGGGAGAGGCATAGAGACTATATGGAGAGCTGATATCTATAAGGAGAGGTATAGAGACTATACAGAGAGATATCTATAGGGAGAGGTATAGAGACTATATGGAGAGCTGATATCTATAGTGAGATGCATAGAGACTATATGGAGAGCTGATATCTATAGGGAGAGGTATAGAGACTATATGGAGAGCTGATATCTATAGGGAGAGGTATAGAGGCTATACGGAGAGCTGATATCTGTAGGGTCAGGTATAGAGACTGTATGGAGAGCTGATATCTATAGGGAGATGCATAGAGATTATACAGATAGATGATATCTATAGGGAGAAGCACAGAGACTATATGGAGAGCTGATATCTATAGGGAGAGGTATAGAGACTATACGGAGAGCTGATATCTATAGGTAGAGGCATATAGAATATATGGAGAGCTGATATCTGTAGGGAGAGGTATAGGGACTATATGGAGAGCTGATATCTATAGGGAGGGGTATACAGACTATACGGAGAGCTGACATCTGTAGGGAGAGGTATAGAGACTATACAGAGAGATGATACCTATAGGGAGAGGTATAGAGACTATACGGAGAGCTGACATCTGTAGGGAAAGGTATAGAGACTATACAGAGAGATGATACCTATAGGGAGAGGTATAGAGACTATATGGAGAGCTGATATCTATAGGGAGAGGTATAGAGACTATGCAGAGAGCTGAAATCTATAGGGAGAGGTATAGAGACTATACGGACAGCTGACATCTGTAGGGAGAGATGTAGAGACTATACAGATAGATGATATCTATAGGGAGAGGTATAGAGACTATATGGAGAGCTGATATCTATAAGGAGAGGTATAGAGACTATACGGAGAGCTGACATCTGTAGGCAGAGGCATAGAGACTATACGGAGAGCTGACATCTGTAGGGAGAGGTATAGAGACTATATGGAGAGCTGATATCTATAAGGAGAGGTATAGAGACTACATGGAGAGCTGATATCTGTAGGGAGAGGTATAGAGACTATACAGAGAGATGATATCTATAGGGAGAGGCATAGAGACTATACGGAGAGCTGACATCTGTAGGGAGAGGTATAGAGACTATACAAAGAGATGATACCTATAGGGATAGGTATAGAGACTATACGGAGAGCTGACATATGTAGGGATAGGTATAGAGACTATACGGAGAGCTGACATCTGTAGGGAGAGGTATACAGACTATACAGAGAGATGATATCTATAGGGAGAGGCATAGAGACTATACGGAGAGATGATATCTATAGGGAGAGGTATAGAGACTATACGGAGAGCTGATATCTATAAGGAGAGGTATAGAGACTATACAGAGAGATGATATCTATAAGGAGAAGTATAGAGACTATACGGAGAGCTGACATCTGTAGGGAGAGGTATAGAGACTATACAGAGAGATGATATCTATAGGGAGAGGCATAGAGACTATACGGAGAGATGATATCTATAGGGAGAGGTATAGAGACTATACGGAGAGCTGATATCTATAAGGAGAGGTATAGAGACTATACAGAGAGATGATATCTATAAGGAGAAGTATAGAGACTATACGGAGAGCTGACATCTGTAGGGAGAGGTATAGAGACTATACAGAGAGATGATATCTATAGGGAGAGGCATAGAGACTATACGGAGAGATGATATCTATAGGGAGAGGTATAGAGACTATACGGAGAGCTGATATCTATAAGGAGAGGTATAGAGACTATACAGAGAGATGATATCTATAAGGAGAAGTATAGAGACTATACGGAGAGCTGACATCTGTAGGGAGAGGTATAGAGACTATACAGAGAGATGACATCTGTAGGGAGAGCTATAGAGACTATATGGAAAGCTGATATCTATAGGGAGAGGTACAGAGACCATATGGAGAGATGATATCTATAAAGAGAGGTATAGAGACTATACGGAGAGCTGACATCTATAGGGAGAGGTATAGAGACTATACGGAGAGATGATATCTATAGGGAGAGGTATAGAGACTATATGGAGAGCTGACATCTATAGGGAGAGGTATAGAGACTATACAGAGAGATGACATCTATAGGGAGAGGTATAGAGACTATACGGAGAGATGATATCTATAGGGAGAGGTATAGAGACTATATGGAGAGCTGAAATCTGTAGGGAGAGGCATAGAGACTATATGGAGAGCTGATATCTATAAGGAGAGGTATAGAGACTATACAGAGAGATATCTATAGGGAGAGGTATAGAGACTATATGGAGAGCTGATATCTATAGTGAGATGCATAGAGACTATATGGAGAGCTGATATCTATAGTGAGATGCATAGAGACTATATGGAGAGCTGATATCTATAGGGAGAGGTATAGAGACTATATGGAGAGCTGATATCTATAGGGAGAGGTATAGAGGCTATACGGAGAGCTGATATCTGTAGGGTCAGGTATAGATACTGTATGGAGAGCTGATATCTATAGGGAGATGCATAGAGATTATACAGATAGATGATATCTATAGGGAGAAGCACAGAGACTATATGGAGAGCTGATATCTATAGGGAGAGGTATAGAGACTATACGGAGAGCTGATATCTATAGGTAGAGGCATATAGAATATATGGAGAGCTGATATCTGTAGGGAGAGGTATAGGGACTATATGGAGAGCTGATATCTATAGGGAGAGGTATACAGACTATACGGAGAGCTGACATCTGTAGGGAGAGGTATAGAGACTATACAGAGAGATGATACCTATAGGGAGAGGTATAGAGACTATATGGAGAGCTGATATCT
Organism: Ranitomeya variabilis; assembly: GCF_051348905.1. Classification (NCBI taxonomy): domain Eukaryota; kingdom Metazoa; phylum Chordata; class Amphibia; order Anura; family Dendrobatidae; genus Ranitomeya; species Ranitomeya variabilis. The sequence continues at coordinate 4,759,246 of NC_135238.1, forward strand.
ATAGGGAGAGGTATAGAGACTATGCAGAGAGCTGAAATATATAGGGAGAGGTATAGAGACTATACGGACAGCTGACATCTGTAGGGAGAGATGTAGAGACTATACAGATAGATGATATCTATAGGGAGAGGTATAGAGACTATATGGAGAGCTGATATCTATAAGGAGAGGTATAGAGACTATACGGAGAGCTGACATCTGTAGGGAGAGGCATAGAGACTATACGGAGAGCTGACATCTGTAGGGAGAGGTATAGAGACTATATGGAGAGCTGATATCTATAAGGAGAGGTATAGAGACTACATGGAGAGCTGATATCTGTAGGGAGAGGTATAGAGACTATACAGAGAGATGATATCTATAGGGAGAGGCATAGAGACTATACGGAGAGCTGACATCTGTAGGGAGAGGTATAGAGACTATACAAAGAGATGATACCTATAGGGATAGGTATAGAGACTATACGGAGAGCTGACATATGTAGGGATAGGTATAGAGACTATACGGAGAGCTGACATCTGTAGGGAGAGGTATAGAGACTATACAGAGAGATGATATCTATAGGGAGAGGCATAGAGACTATACGGAGAGATGATATCTATAGGGAGAGGTATAGAGACTATACGGAGAGCTGATATCTATAAGGAGAGGTATAGAGACTATACAGAGAGATGATATCTATAAGGAGAAGTATAGAGACTATACGGAGAGCTGACATCTGTAGGGAGAGGTATAGAGACTATACAGAGAGATGATATCTATAGGGAGAGGCATAGAGACTATACGGAGAGATGATATCTATAGGGAGAGGTATAGAGACTATACGGAGAGCTGATATCTATAAGGAGAGGTATAGAGACTATACAGAGAGATGATATCTATAAGGAGAAGTATAGAGACTATACGGAGAGCTGACATCTGTAGGGAGAGGTATAGAGACTATACAGAGAGATGATATCTATAGGGAGAGGCATAGAGACTATACGGAGAGATGATATCTATAGGGAGAGGTATAGAGACTATACGGAGAGCTGATATCTATAAGGAGAGGTATAGAGACTATACAGAGAGATGATATCTATAAGGAGAAGTATAGAGACTATACGGAGAGCTGACATCTGTAGGGAGAGGTATAGAGACTATACAGAGAGATGACATCTGTAGGGAGAGCTATAGAGACTATATGGAAAGCTGATATCTATAGGGAGAGGTACAGAGACCATATGGAGAGATGATATCTATAGAGAGAGGTATAGAGACTATATGGAGAGCTGACATCTATAGGGAGAAGTACAGAGACCATATGGAGAGATGATATCTACAGAGAGAGGTATAGAGACTATATGGAGAGCTGACATCTATAGGGAGAGGTATAGAGACCATATGGAGAGATGATATCTATAGAGAGAGGTATAGAGACTATATGGAGAGCTGACATCTGTAGGGAGAGGTGTAGAGACTATACAGAGAGATGATATCTATAGGGAGAGGTATAGAGACTATATGGAAAGCTGATATCTATAGGGAGAGGTATAGAGACTATATGGAGAGCTGATATCTGTAGGTAGAGGTATAGAGACTATATGGAGAGCTGATATCTGTAGGGAGAGGCATAGAGAATATGTGTTCTAGCACAATATGGTGGCTCAGTGATTAGCACTGTATGGTGGCTCAGTGGTTAGCATGGTATATTGGCTAAGGGGTTCGCATTATATGGTGGCTCAGTGAATCGCACTATATGGTGGCTGAGTGTTTAGCACTATATGGTGGCTCAGTGGATAGCACTGTTTTCTGCCTAAGTGGTTAGCACTGTATGCTGGCTGAGAGGTTAGCACTATATAGTGCCTAAGTGATTCGCTCTATATGGTGGCTAAGTTGTTAACACTGTATGGTGGCTTAGTGGTTAACACTATATAGTGGCTCAGTAGTTACCACTGTACGATGGCTCAGTAGTTACTACTTTATAGTGAGACGTGAGACGTGTATGCGGGCTTATGGGGGAATTGCTGCCTGCCATGCTGCATACCTGATTTGTTTATGTGTATTTTCTAATTAAGTTTTGTACATTTTGCATTAAGTGGACATTTTGACTACGTTTTTTCGGTGCTTTAGATTGATGTTATATGTCAGTGCAGTTGTCTATATATGGTCCAGTCTGCCTTAGTATACATAATGATTATATCTAAATAACTGGGTAACTAGGGCGGATCATGTATTCCATTGAATTTTGGTTTATAGTGGCTCAGTGGTTACTACTGTATGGTGGCTCAGTGGTTAGCACTATATATTGCATGAGTGGTTAGCACTATATGGTGTCTCAGTGGTTAGCACTATATGGTGGCTGAGTGGTTAGCAGTATATGGTGTCTCAGTGGTTAGTACTATATGGTGGCTCAGTGATTAGCACTATATGGTGGCTGAGTGGTTAGCACTATATGGTGGCTCAGTGGTTAGTACTATATGGTGGCTCAGTGGTTAGCACTATATGGTGGCTCAGTGGTTAGTACTATATGGTGGCTCAGTGGTTAGCAGTACATGGTAACTCAGTGGTTAGCACTATATGGTGGCTCAGTGGTTAGTACTATATGGTAGCTCAGTGGTTAGTACTATATGGTAGCTCAGTGGTTAGCACTATATGGTGGCTCAGTGGTTAGCACTATATGGTGGCTGAGTGGTTAGCAGTATATGGTGGCTCAGTGGTTAGTTCTATATGGTGGCTCAGTGGTTAGCACTACATGGTAGCTCAGTGGTTAGCACTATATGGTGGTTGAGTGGTTAGCACTATATGGTGGCTGAGTGGTTAGCAGTATATGGTGGCTCAGTGGTTAGCACTGGTGCTTTGCAGTGCTGGGGTCCTGGATTCAAATTCCAAGGAAATATCTGCAAGGAGATTGTGGGTTTCATCCGGTTTACTTCTAAATTCCAAAGACAAAGTGATAGAGAATGTGGATTGTGCGCTCCGGCGGTGACAGTGATCTCTGTACAGCTCTGCAGCGTATGTTGGCGCTATACAGGAGGACAACAGGTATAATTAGTGGATGACTTTTAATGTTCTGCAGCTGCTGGGAAATCTCTACTTGTCCGTTGGCGCCACCTGCAGTCGTAACTGAGAATCTCACCTCATCTTTGTTTTTTCAGTTATTTTTCATTATTTGGCACAATTTGGGGACGAACTAAATAGAATGAAGAAAAGGAATAAAGAAAAGAATGAACATAATAACTTATAGGTCCAAAGAGATGAAGAGGTGTTATAGATTCCTTATACATCATGGATATGGAATGAACATGATTAATATGTAGACAATTAGGAAATCAGCACAGATCCCATGTAAACAGGTGTATAGTATATTCCCTGAGCTTTATAGGTGGGGACTGAACATGTGATATACAGGGTGGGCCATTTACATGGATACACCTTTGGACCTATAAGTTATTATGTTCATTCTTTTTCTTTATTCCTTTTCTTCATTCTTTTTAGCACGTCCCGTGAATAGTGCAGATAAAGCTACAGGACATGGAGTATTGGGTCACAGCGCAGCTTCTGGACTGACTGCGGGTCTCCCTGCAGAGAACTGTTCACACCCTGCAGGTATTGTCACCAAGATCTCCGCAATACAATCTGATGAACTCTGGGAGAAGACACAAACTCCGAGCAGATGTTCCCCTGGTCAGATCTGAACCCCGGACCCCACACTGCAAAACAACCAGCAAATGTATGGAGACATTACATCAGAGGAAATGTGCAAAACCGAAAGAGAAACTGGAGTCTGATACCAGACAGCGACAGTGCAGGAGGGAAACTGCACCCAGTCCTGCCGGATTACCAGCCGTCCCCCCGGACTCAGGTCTGACCCCCTGAACTCGTCTTCTAGCATTTTCTCCTGAACCTGACGAGTGGAGCATGAGGAGGACGGTATGTACAGTCATTAGGTTTGTCGTGAAGCCCGGAGGGGAGAGAACCTCGGTGTACAGAGATTTATCACTTTTTCCTGTGTAAGTTAGAATCTGTTGTTTTATATGGTTTTCATCCAAGAGGGAACAATGAATGGTGGAGTCAGGTAGAAGATCTCTGAGCACGAAGAGCAGGCGATTATTATATAACACTAAAGTCAGGAAGGAGCGTTAATCATCAGATAAACAAGAAACATACATACCATCCTACACAACAACCAACACTACAGCCGTACATCAGGAAACATACATACCATCCTACATAACAACCAACACTACAGCTATACATCAGGAAACATACATACCATCCTACACAACCACCAACACTACAGCCGTACATCAGAATACATACATACCATCCTACACAACAACCGACACTACAGCCGTACATCAGGAAACATACATACCATCCTACACAACAACCAACACTACAGCCGTACATCAGGAAACATACATACCATCCTACATAACAACCAACACTACAGCTATACATCAGGAAACATACATACCATCCTACACAACCACCAACACTACAGCCGTACATCAGAATACATACATACCATCCTACACAACAACCGACACTACAGCCGTACATCAGGAAACATACATACCATCCTACACAACAACCAACACTACAGCCATACATCAGAAAACATACATACCATCCTACACAACAACCAACACTACAGCCGTACATCAGAATACATACATACCATCCTACACAACAACCAACACTACAGCCGTACATCAGGAAACATACATACCATCCTACACAACAACCAACACTACAGCCATACATCAGAATACATACATACCATCCTACACAACAACCAACACTACAGCCACACAGCAGGAAACATACATACCATCCTACACAACAACCAACACTACAGCCGTACATCAGGAAACATACATACCATCCTACACAACCACCAACACTACAGCCATACAACAGGAAACATACATACCATCCTACACAACAACCAGCACTACAGCCGTACATCAGGAAACATATATACCATCCTACACAACAACCAACACTACAGCCATACATCAGAAAACATACATACCATCCTACACAACAACCAACACTACAGCTGTACATCAGGAAACATACATACCATCCTACACAACAACCAGCACTACAGCCGTACATCAGAAAACATACATACCATCCTACACAACAACCAACACTACAGCCATACATCAGGAAACATACATACCATCCTACACAACAACCAACACTACAGCTGTACATCAGAAAACATACATACCATCCTACACAACAACCAACACTACAGCCGTACATCAGAAAACATATATACCATCATACACAACAACCAACACTACAGCCGTACATCAGGAAACATACATACCATCCTACACAACAACCAACACTACAGCCATACATCAGGAAACATACATACCATCCTACACAACAACCAACACTACAGCCATACATCAGAAAACATACATACCATCCTACACAACAACCAACACTACAGCCGTACATCAGGAAACATACATACCATCCTACACAACAACCAACACTACAGCCATACATCAGGAAACATACATACCATCCTACACAACAACCAACACTACAGCCATACAACAAGAAACATACATACCATCCTACACAACAACCAACACTACAGCCGTACATCAGGAAACATACATACCATCCTACACAACAACCAACACTACAGCGGTACATCAGGAAACATACATACCATCCTACACAACAACCAACACTACAGCCGTACATCAGGAAACATACATACCATCCTACACAACAACCAACACTACAGCCATACAACAAGAAACATACATACCATCCTACACAACAACCAACACTACAGCCATACATCAGGAAACATACATACCATCCTACACAACAACCAACACTACAGCCGTACATCAGGAAACATACATACCATCCTACACAACAACCAACACTACAGCCATACAACAAGAAACATACATACCATCCTACACAACAACCAACACTACAGCCATACATCAGGAAACATACATACCATCCTACACAACAACCAACACTACAGCCGTACATCAGGAAACATACATACCATCCTACACAACAACCAACACTACAGCCGTACATCAGGAAACATACATACCATCCTACACAACAACCAACACTACAGCCATACATCATGAAACATACATACCATCCTACACAACAACCAACACTACAGCCATACATCAGGAAACATACATACCATCCTACACAACAACCAACACTACAGCCATACATCAGGAAACATACATACCATCCTACACAACAACCAACACTACAGCCATACAACAAGAAACATACATACCATCCTACACAACAACCAACACTACAGCCATACATCAGGAAACATACATACCATCCTACACAACAACCAACACTACAGCCGTACATCAGGAAACATACATACCATCCTACACAACAACCAACACTACAGCCATACAACAAGAAACATACATACCATCCTACACAACAACCAACACTACAGCCATACATCAGGAAACATACATACCATCCTACACAACAACCAACACTACAGCCGTACATCAGGAAACATACATACCATCCTACACAACAACCAACACTACAGCCATACAACAAGAAACATACATACCATCCTACACAACAACCAACAATACAGCCATACATCAGAAAACATACATATCATCCTACACAACAACCAACACTACAGCCGTACATCAGAAAACATACATATCATCCTACACAACAACCAACACTACAGCCATACATCAGGAAACATACATACCATCCTACACAACAACCAACACTACAGCCATACATCAGAAAACATACATACCATCCTACACAACAACCAACACTACAACCATACATCAGGAAACATACATACCATCCTACACAACAACCAACACTACAGCCCTACATCAGAATACATACATACCATCCTACACAACAACCAACACTACAACCATACATCAGGAAACATATATACCATCCTACACAACAACCAACACTACAGCCATACATCAGGAAACATACATACCATCCTACACAACAACCAACACTACAACCATACATCAGGAAACATACATACCATCCTACACAACAGCCAACACTACAGCCGTACATCAGGAAACATACATACCATCCTACACAACAACCAACACTACAACCATACATCAGGAAACATACATACCATCCTACACAACAACCAACACTACAGCCATACATCAGAAAACATACATACCATCCTACACAACAACCAACACTACAGCCATACATCAGAAAACATACATACCATCCTACACAACAACCAACACTACAGCCGTACATCAGGAAACATACATACCATCCTACACAACAACCAACACTACAGCCGTACATCAGGAAACATACATACCATCCTACACAACAACCAACACTACAACCGTACATCAGGAAACATACATACCATCCTACACAACAACCAACACTACAGCCGTACATCAGAATACATACATACCATCCTACACAACAACCAACACTACAGCCATACATCAGAAAACATACATACCATCCTACACAACAACCAACACTACAGCCGTACATCAGGAAACGTACATACCATCCTACACAACAACCAGCACTACAGCCGTACATCAGGAAACATACATACCATCCTACACAACAACCAACACTACAGCCATACATCAGGAAACATACATACCATCCTACACAACAACCAACACTACAGCTGTACATCAGGAAACATACATACCATCCTACACAACAACCAACACTACAGCTGTACATCAGGAAACGTACATACCATCCTACACAACAACCAACACTACAGCCGTACATCATGAAACATACATACCATCCTACACAACAACCAACACTACAGCTGTACATCAGGAAACATACATACCATCCTACACAACAACCAACACTACAACCATACATCAGGAAACATACATACCATCCTACACAACAACCAACACTACAGCCGTACATCAGGAAACATACATACCATCCTACACAACAACCAACACTACAGCCGTACATCAGGAAACATACATACTATCCTACACAACAACCAACACTACAGCCATACATCAGAAAACATACATACCATCCTACACAACAACCAACACTACAGCCGTACATCAGGAAACGTACATACCATCCTACACAACAACCAGCACTACAGCCGTACATCAGGAAACATACATACCATCCTACACAACAACCAACACTACAGCCATACATCAGGAAACATACATACCATCCTACACAACAACCAACACTACAGCTGTACATCAGGAAACATACATACCATCCTACACAACAACCAACACTACAGCTGTACATCAGGAAACGTACATACCATCCTACACAACAACCAACACTACAGCCGTACATCATGAAACATACATACCATCCTACACAACAACCAACACTACAGCCATACATCAGAAAACATACATACCATCCTACACAACAACCAACACTACAGCCATACATCAGGAAACATACATACCATCATACACAACAACCAACACTACAGCCATACATCAGGAAACATACATACCATCATACACAACAACCAACACTACAGCCATACATCAGGAAACATACATACCATCATACACAACAACCAACACTACAGCCGTACATCAGGAAACATACATACCATCCTACACAACAACCAACAATACAGCCGTACATCAGGAAACATACATACCATCCTACACAACAACCAACACTACAGCCGTACATCAGGAAACATACATACTATCCTACACAACAACCAACACTACAGCCATACATCATGAAACATACATACCATCCTACACAACAACCAACACTACAGCCATACATCAGGAAACATACATACCATCCTACACAACAACCAACACTACAGCCGTACATCAGAAAACATACATACCATCCTACACAACAACCAACACTACAGCTATACATCAGAAATCATACATACCATCCTACACAACATCCAACAATACAGCCGTACATCAGGAAACATACATACCATCATACACAACAACCAACACTACAGCCATACATCAGGAAACATACATACCATCATACACAACAACCAACAATACAGCCGTACATCAGGAAACATACATACCATCCTACACAACAACCAACACTACAGCCATACATCAGGAAACATACATACCATCATACACAACAACCAACACTACAGCCATACATCAGGAAACATACATACCATCATACACAACAACCAACACTACAGCCGTACATCAGGAAATCATACATACCATCCTACACAACAACCAACACTACAGCCGTACATCAGGAAACATACATACCATCCTACACAACAACCAACACTACAGCCACACAGCAGGAAACATACATACCATCCTACACAACAACCAACACTACAGCCACACAGCAGGAAACATACATACCATCCTACACAACCACCAACACTACAGCCATACATCAGGAAACATACATACCATCCTACACAACAACCAACACTACAGCCACACAGCAGGAAATCATACATACCATCCTACACAACAACCAACACTACAGCCGTAAATCAGGAAACATACATACCATCCTACACAACAACCAACACTACAGCCATACATCAGGAAACATACATACCATCCTACACAACAACCAACACTACAGCCGTACATCAGAAAACATACATACCATCCTACACAACAACCAACACTACAGCCATACATCAGAAGACTGTGGAGACCTGGGTGTCGTAACCAGTGCCTTCCCCCCTCCCATCACTCCCGTAATGAAACACACACAGTCCTAGGTGGGTTGAACAGGTCGGTCACAGTTTATTAATTAAATAAGCTGAGAAGGGCAATTACATGTCGTAACGGCCGCTCGCGCCGAGCTCCTGTCCGTGATCGACAGGGGAATTGGACCAACGAGCGACTACGACCTTTGCCCTCCTCCGCTTCTTCCGCCATGGAGGATCCCGTGTATTACCTACGCGGGACTCCGACCCCACCCAACACTTTTAGGGCCTGTTCAACCCCCTCCTGTAAACCAGACAGAAAAATATCGAGGCCAATGTCCGTTAGGTGAACTCCGTCCGGTCTTAATTGTGGCGTGTTATTCCTTTGTAGGTATTGGTGATGAATCACGACACCGCCTCTTGCTCTCACATATTTTCCGATCCGAGCATTGAATTTCACCCTTGTCCGTTCTATGGCTTTTTTATCTCTTGCACCACGCCATTCGGCCCGTGGTGTTATCTCCGACCACACCAGAATCATGTTCCTGAACAGACTGCTGAACCGTTCCGTATCCGTTGTCACCCATTTGTACAATTCGGCCACCTTTTGTTTTCCCAGGTCATTGCCGCCCACGTGTAACACCAATATCACCGGGCGTTCCACCATCCTTGCTATGCCAACCATCTCCTTGAACACCTGGTTCCACCGGAGGCCCCTGATACCCCTCCAGTTAACTGTTATTCCCGGGATGTAGAGATTTGTTCCTCCTGGCCGCAATTTGGCCCTCTTTTCGGCCCAGTGTACGTAGGAATCTCCTACCACCCAAACTTCAACCCCTGTAAGAGACAACACATGTTAATTAAGCAAGTCGGGTCTTATGTATCTGGCGAAGCATGCGGACTTCCAACGACCCATTCTCTGAACTTCGGCCTCCGGCGCTCCCGCCCTAGCTGCCTCTGTGGCCGCCCCTATCCGGAAAGAATGTGTTCCGTACTCCTTTGGATTTGCGCCGGTTTTTTCCAAGCATAGCTTGAACATTGCCTGGAATTGGTACTTGGTCAGAGGGGACCCGTCTGTATGAGTGAAGAAAAATCTACCAGCGTGTCTACATACGGCCTATGTTTTAACCATTTTTAGTGGGCAAGCTGGGCCATCTGTAGAGTTAACCAGGACCCATGTGCCCCTACCGGTGGGATCGCATTTGGATTTTCTAACCCTGATGCGCAGGGCGTCGCTGCATATAACTATGTCCTCGTTAATTAGGCCTCCTTCCGCCGCGTTTTTTGACCGCGGTAACAATTCGCTAATACGCAGTGCTCCGAAAAAAACGGTTGCAAAAGCTGCTGATATGAGGGCCGCCTCATATTGCGATGAGCAGACTGACGGGGATATCGCAATCAGGTCCTGCAATAGTCTCAGAGAAATGGGGCGGCGACATTCTTGGCTTGGCTGTAGCCTTTTCCAACCTTTTATGGCTTGTCTTATACAGAAGGATTTAGTAACGTCTACCCATCCCAATAATTGAAAGAAAAATGCTAGCCCCGATAATTTCCGTTGCGCCGTGGTGCCCGACGCCCTGCCTTCCCTCATCCGTAATAGGAAATCAGTTGTCACTGCGCTCCGTCACTTTCGTTGACTGGCCTACCCTGAATTAGTGAGCACCACTCCTCCCAAGCCTTACCATACACCTGCCAGGTAGCTGGCGAAACGGAGGCCCGGATTAAGGGCATCAATGATTGGCCACTGTGTCCCACAGGGACAGTGGACACAGAATACCCCGGGTTTGCACGTTGGGCTGCTGGATTCTGAAAGCCTGCCAATTGGAAAATAATAGAGGGTTAATGATATCATCATCTACTTCCGCCACCACAGTGGCTCTACACCAAATATTGTTTTCAAGGCAAATCAGCGCTAGCCGGCGCAAGAGAGCGAGTATGGGCAGGGATGAAGAAGACATGTGATTTAAACTCTTTGCCGTTTTCGTATTTTTTGTTTGGAAACGAATGTTCGTGTTCCTCAACTGAACGGCCCATATCTCCAATGCTGCTACCACCGCAAACAATTCCCATAGGGCCGGGTCTTGCCCCCATTTTGTTGTCGTCCATCTCTCTGGCCAACCCGATTTGCACCATTGGTTTTTATAAATTGCTGCAAATCCCTCTTTTTTGTTCCACCCTACAGTCAGCCCTAAATCCTTGCTTGCGATCTCTCTTGCCATAACGCACGTGTGACCGTTGTACGATTGCAGGAACGTTTGCCATACTAGCAGATCTGCTTTCAGCGATCGAGTGAGCCTGATTCTATGGCCGGGCTGAGAAGAGCCTTTTGTTGCCAAGGATAATCTGCGCGAGAATGCTCTGCCGACCGGCATTACGCGACAAGCGAACGTTAGTAGGCCCAGTAATGCCTGCATTTGCTGGAGGGTTACCTTATTAACCACGCGGAAGCCTTTCAACATTTGTAGGGTTTTTAGTATTTTATCCTTTGGTAATCGGAAAACCATTGAAGTGGTATCTATTTCGATGCCCAAGAACGGCAATACATTACATGGTCCCTCCGTTTTTTCCGGTGACAATGGCACGCCGAATTCGAGTGGGATATGTTTGAATTTTTCAAGTAGCTCGGAGCAGAGTTTAGAGTTTCTGGGGCCGACGAACAGGAAATCATCGAGGTAGTGAATTAGGGATTTACTGCCCGTTTCGTACCGAACTACCCAATCTAGGAATGTGCTGAATAGCTCAAAATAGTGACAAGAGATGGAACATCCCATCGGGAGACACATGTCGAAGTAATACAGCTGGTCCACTTTGCAGCCCAGAAGGTGGAAACATTCGGGGTGCACGGGTAGTAAACGGAATGCCGATTCAATGTCGGATTTGGCTAGCAGGGCGCCGGGTCTGGCCGCCCGGACCAATTCTACCGCTTTATCGAAAGATGCATACGAGACGGAAGCTTCTTCTGGGGAAATTGCGTCGTTAACCGAATCGCCTTTTCCACTACAGCCGTACATCAGAAAACATACATACCATCATACACAACAACCAACACTACAGCCGTACATCAGGAAACATACATACCATCCTACACAACAACCAACACTACAGCCATACATCATGAAACATACATACCATCCTACACAACAACCAACACTACAGCCATACATCATGAAACATATATACCATCCTACACAACAACCAACACTACAGCCGTAAATCAGGAAACATACATACCATCCTACACAACAACCAACACTACAGCCATACATCAGAAAACATACATACCATCCTACACAACAGCCAACACTACAGCCATACATCAGAAAACAAACATACCATCCTACACAACAACCAACACTACAGCCGTACATCAGGAAACATACATACCATCCTACACAACAACCAACACTACAGCCATACATCAGAAAACATACATACCATCCTACACAACAACCAACACTACAGCCATACATCAGGAAACATACATACCATCCTACACAACAACCAACACCACAGCCGTACATCAGGAAACATACATACCATTCTAACCAACCACCAACACTACAGCTATACATCAGGAAACATACATACCATCCTACACAACAACCAACACTACAGCCATACATCAGGAAACATACATACCATCCTACACAACAACCAACACTACAGCCATACATCATGAAACATACATACCATTCTACACAACAACTAACACTACAGCCGTACATCAGAAAACATACATATCATCCTACACAACAGCCAACACTACAGCCATACATCAGAAAACATACATACCATCCTACACAACAGCCAACACTACAGCCATACATCAGAAAACAAACATACCATCCTACACAACAACCAACACTACAGCCGTACATCAGGAAACATACATACCATCCTACACAACAACCAACACTACAGCCATACATCATGAAACATACATACCATCCTACACAACAACCAACACTACAGCCATACATCATGAAACATACATACCATCCTACACAACAACCAACACTACAGCCATACATCAGAAAACATACATACCATCCTACACAACAACCAACACTACAGCCATACATCATGAAACATACATACCATTCTACACAACAACCAACACTACAGCCATACAGCAGGAAACATACATACCATCCTATAGAACAACCAACACTACAGCCGTACATCAGAAAACATACATACCATCCTACACAACAACCAACAATACAGCCGTACATCAGGAAACATACATACCATCCTACACAACCACCAACACTACAGCCGTACATCAGGAAACATACATACCATCCTACACAACAGCCAACACTACAGCCATACATCAGAAAACAAACATACCATCCTACACAACAACCAACACTACAGCCGTACATCAGGAAACATACATACCATCCTACACAACAACCAACACTACAGCCATACATCATGAAACATACATACCATCCTACACAACAACCAACACTACAGCCATACATCAGAAAACATACATACCATCCTACACAACAACCAACACTACAGCCATACATCATGAAACATACATACCATTCTACACAACAACCAACACTACAGCCATACAGCAGGAAACATACATACCATCCTATAGAACAACCAACACTACAGCCGTACATCAGAAAACATACATACCATCCTACACAACAACCAACAATACAGCCGTACATCAGGAAACATACATACCATCCTACACAACCACCAACACTACAGCCATACATCAGGAAACATACATACCATCCTACACAACAGCCAACACTACAGCCATACATCAGAAAACAAACATACCATCCTACACAACAACCAACACTACAGCCGTACATCAGGAAACATACATACCATCCTACACAACAACCAACACTACAGCCATACATCATGAAACATACATACCATCCTACACAACAACCAACACTACAGCCATACATCATGAAACATACATACCATCCTACACAACAACCAACACTACAGCCATACATCAGAAAACATACATACCATCCTACACAACAACCAACACTACAGCCATACATCATGAAACATACATACCATCCTACACAACAACCAGCACTACAGCCATACATCAGGAAACATACATACCATCCTATAGAACAACCAACACTACAGCCGTACATCAGAAAACATACATACCATCATACACAACAACCAACACTACAGCCGTACATCAGGAAACATACATACCATCCTACACAACAACCAACACTACAGCCATACATCATGAAACATACATACCATCCTACACAACAACCAACACTACAGCCGTAAATCAGGAAACATACATACCATCCTACACAACAACCAACACTACAGCCATACATCAGAAAACATACATACCATCCTACACAACAGCCAACACTACAGCCATACATCAGAAAACAAACATACCATCCTACACAACAACCAACGCTACAGCCGTACATCAGGAAACATACATACCATCCTACACAACAACCAACACTACAGCCATACATCATGAAACATACATACCATCCTACACAACAACCAACACTACAGCCATACATCAGAAAACATACATACCATCCTATACAACAACCAACACTACAGCCATACATCAGGAAACATACATACCATCCTACACAACAACCAACACTACAGCCATACATCATGAAACATACATACCATCCTACACAACAACCAACACTACAGCCATACATCAGAAAACATACATACCATCCTATACAACAACCAACACTACAGCCATACATCAGGAAACATACATACCATCCTACACAACAACCAACACTACAGCCACACAGCAGGAAACATACATACCATCCTACACAACAACCAGCACTACAGCCATACATCCTGAAACATACATACCATCCTACACAACAACCAACACTACAGCCGTAAATCAGGAAACATACATACCATCCTTCACAACAATCAACACTACAGCCATACATCAGGAAACATACATACCATCCTACACAACAACCAACACTACAGCCATACATCAGGAAACATACATACCATCCTACACAACAAACAACACTACAGCCGTACATCAGGAAACATACATACCATCCTACACAACAACCAACACTACAGCCGTACATCAGGAAACATACATACCATCCTACACAACAACCAACACTACAGCCATACATCATGAAACATACATACCATCCTACACAACAACCAGCACTACAGTTGTACATCAGAAAACATACATACCATCCTACACAACAACCAGCACTACAGTTGTACATCAGAAAACATACATACCATCCTACACAACAGCCAACACTACAGCCGTACATCAGGAAACATACATACCATCCTACACAACAAACAACACTACAGCCGTACATCAGGAAACATACATACCATCCTACACAACAACCAACACTACAGCCGTACATCAGGAAACATACATACCATCCTACACAACAGCCAACACTACAGCCGTACATCAGAAAACATACATACCATCCTACACAACAAACAACACTACAGCCGTACATCAGGAAACATACATACCATCCTACACAACAACCAACACTACAGCCGTACATCAGGAAACATACATACCATCCTACACAACAGCCAACACTACAGCCGTACATCAGAAAACATACATACCATCCTACACAACAGCCAACACTACAGCCATACATCAGGAAACATACATACCATCCTACACAACAACCAACACTACAGCCGTACATCAGGAAACATACATACCATCCTACACAACAACCAACACTACAGCCGTACATCAGGAAACATACATACCATCCTACACAACAACCAACACTACAGCCGTACATCAGAAAACATACATACCATCCTATAGAACAACCAACACTACAGCGGTACATCAGAAAACATACATACCATCCTACACAATAACCAACACTACAGCCATACATCAGGAAACATACATACCATCCTACACAACAACCACCACTACAGCCGTACATCAGAAAACATACATACCATCCTACACAACAACCAACACTACAGCCGTACATCAGGAAACATACATACCATCCTACACAACAACCAACACTACAGCCATACATCAGAAAACATACATACCATCCTACACAACAACCAACACTACAGCCATACATCAGGAAACATACATACCATCCTACACAACAACCAACACTACAACCATACATCAGGAAACATACATACCATCCTACACAACAACCAACACTACAGCCATACATCAGAAAACATACATACCATCCTACACAACAACCAGCACTACAGTTGTACATCAGAAAACATACATACCATCCTACACAACAGCCAACACTACAGCCGTACATCAGGAAACATACATACCATCCTACACAACAAACAACACTACAGCCGTACATCAGGAAACATACATACCATCCTACACAACAACCAACACTACAGCCGTACATCAGGAAACATACATACCATCCTACACAACAGCCAACACTACAGCCGTACATCAGAAAACATACATACCATCCTACACAACAAACAACACTACAGCCGTACATCAGGAAACATACATACCATCCTACACAACAACCAACACTACAGCCGTACATCAGGAAACATACATACCATCCTACACAACAGCCAACACTACAGCCGTACATCAGAAAACATACATACCATCCTACACAACAGCCAACACTACAGCCATACATCAGGAAACATACATACCATCCTACACAACAACCAACACTACAGCCGTACATCAGGAAACATACATACCATCCTACACAACAACCAACACTACAGCCGTACATCAGGAAACATACATACCATCCTACACAACAACCAACACTACAGCCGTACATCAGAAAACATACATACCATCCTATAGAACAACCAACACTACAGCGGTACATCAGAAAACATACATACCATCCTACACAATAACCAACACTACAGCCATACATCAGGAAACATACATACCATCCTACACAACAACCACCACTACAGCCGTACATCAGAAAACATACATACCATCCTACACAACAACCAACACTACAGCCGTACATCAGGAAACATACATACCATCCTACACAACAACCAACACTACAGCCATACATCAGAAAACATACATACCATCCTACACAACAACCAACACTACAGCCCTACATCAGGAAACATACATACCATCCTACACAACAACCAACACTACAACCATACATCAGGAAACATACATACCATCCTACACAACAACCAACACTACAGCCATACATCAGGAAACATACATACCATCCTACACAACAACCAACACTACAACCATACATCAGGAAACATACATACCATCCTACACAACAACCAACACTACAGCCATACATCAGAAAACATACATACCATCCTACACAACAACCAACACTACAGCCATACATCAGAAAACATACATACCATCCTACACAACATCCAACACCACAGCCGTACATCAGGAAACATACATACCATCCTACACAACAACCAACACTACAGCCATACATCAGGAAACATACATACCATCCTAACCAACCACCAACACTACAGCCATACATCAGAAAACATACAAACCATCCAACACAACAACCAACAATACAGCCGTACATCAGAAAACATACATACCATCCTACACAACAACGAACACTACAGCTATACATCAGGAAACATACATAGCATCCTACACAACAACCAACACTACAGCCATACATCATGAAACATACATACCATCCTACACAACAACCAGCACTACAGCCATACATCAGGAAACATACATACCATCCTATAGAACAACCAACACTACAGCCGTACATCAGAAAACATACATACCATCATACACAACAACCAACACTACAGCCGTACATCAGGAAACATACATACCATCCTACACAACAACCAACACTACAGCTATACATCAGGAAACATACATAGCATCCTACACAACAACCAACACTACAGCCATACATCAGAAAACATACATACCATCCTACACAACAACCAACACTACAGCCATACATCAGAAATCATACATACCATCCTACACAACAACCGACACTACAGCTATACATCAGGAAACATACATACCATCCTACACAACAACCAACACTACAACCGTACATCAGAAAACATACATACCATCCTACACAACAACCAACACTACAGCCGTACATCAGGAAACATACATACCATCATACACAACAACCAACACCACAGCCGTACATCAGAAACAGTGTAAAATCAGCCAACACTAAGACAACAGCCAACAACAGGAAACACATACCATCCTAGACCACAACCAATACTACAGCTACACAAGAGGATTAGCGTAAAACCAGACAACACTAACATAACGGGAAACATAGCATTCTACACAATAACCAACACTACAGCCATATATCAGGAACAGCGCAAAACCAGCCATCACTAATACAACAACCACCAACACTAAACATACATAACGTCCTACACAACCAACACAAGAGCCATACAGTATGAAAAGCATTCCACAACCAGCGCATCGGCCAGGACTGAAACAGCAACCATAAAACAGGAAACACATACCTGCCAACACAACAATCAACACCAAAGCAGCAACCTTACAGCAAAAAACAGCAGAAATCACAACAATCCACACCAACACAACAGCCATACAGCAGGAAACAGCCACTGGATATGAATCCATTTCTCATAGAAAATAGGTGAGCAAATTAAGGTCCAGCTCCCAGATCAGAACATAAGGGACAGTGGTAGCTGCAGTCACCTAAACTGCGGCAGTGAGGGTCAGGCGGCTGCTGCAAAGGCTCCTAAAATGATCACACTTAGGGACCATGATTCCAGCACAACAAAACAGCAAAATGTGAAGAAGTACATTGCTGCTGATCGACCTCTAATCAGTGTGAGAAATATTCAGCATGTGACATGACGAACCCTGGAAACCAGGACTTCTGCTGTAGTATTGTGGTGGTAGCGACTTTTCCTCTGGACACAATCAATGAGTCCTAATCAGCTTTAATTATTGATTTCAGATAAAACCCTTTGGTGAGAAACATTTCCATGTGGCCATCTGCTCCAGGGATAATGAGGCCAACTTCCAATGGCTGAAGGACCTGATGAGAAGAAGCAAGAAAGTGAAAAGTGCAGACACCGTGACTGTGACCAACGACTCCTCGCGCTTCTCCCAGGAGATGTCACAATTCACATTCGCTGTCTTATATCACACGCGGAAACGGGGACGAATAAACGTCACAGACGTCACCGACTCTCTGTACGACGA